>NC_046159.1:9704947-10004947 GCF_011064425.1 Rattus rattus
GCACCTATCGATTGAACTTAAGGAGGACCTTTGCCTCCACAGCCATTCATCCATCAAGACGTTTCGTTGTGTTCGTAAGGTTGTTAACATGTAAATATTTTCAAGACCTCTGATTTTCAGTCTATACAGGAAGACAGTTTAAGTAGTATTTCAAACTCTCCCAAGATGAATACCCCCCAATAACTCTCCAGGCACTGCTGCATAAATAGAATCACTAGAATAAATCGAAATCTAGACTTTCTGATGTTTGCAATACTTACAGTAGTCAAGAGTTGCACAATCAAACACTCAGAGGATGAAGGGAACCAGAAAAACTCTCTGACCACAGAGAGGGAATAATAAAACCGAATGCTCTTTGAACAATAGGTACCCGATACGCCCTGGGATGGAATGGCAATGCAGCCTTGTCTTCTGAAAACGACGTTTGTTTTAGTCTCTACTTTTGTTGAAGGCGTTTTCTGTCAGCATAATTCCCCCTATAAATCTTGCCATCACAGAAGGCTGTTGGTACACAGAGGGGAAAATAGCTTGTCTTCTGCGGTTTGCCACTTTGGGAAAGCCTACAGTTGTTTCTTCTGAATCTCCTGATTAACACTGAAAGATTTCACCTGGGTTGCATGCTGAGATAACAAACAGACACGGGTAGATGGAATTGAAGCATTCCACTGGGACCCAGCATTCATTCAATTTCTAAAGCACAGGTGATCTATGAGCAATGAGAAGCACAACCTGGCAAGGCTGAATTCATTTTAACTTTTCCAGCAGGTTAGGATATGGAAGAATTAGGTTCCTTCTGTGAGACTAGGAAAGGTGGAATTTAGGCTAGGACAATTCCAGTGTAGTAGGAATCAAAGGCCGTTCGTAAGAAATTGGAAAATGTCTGGGGGCCACTCAGCTTGGAACAAGGGGCCCCTACTATTGGAACAAAAGTAGCTTGTCTCTGGTTTACAATGGTTCCTTCTAAGTCTCCCAGGGGTAGAGGGAATTCTGTCTGCCATTAGAGGTGACCTCTCGAGATATAATGGCTAAGACACTGAGGCTGCTGCTAGAGCCTCAGGAAGAGAGGTGCTTCGTGGTGATGACTCCTTTGCAACAATGGGATTAAATAGAAGATCTCTTTGAATTAAAAGCGATGACTATGTGCCTTAGAATATTTTTCCAGAGTAAGTGAATGAAACCATAAGCAGATAAAGAAAACATGGTATATGCACAATGGACTTTTATTTACTCACAAAGAAGAATGAAGTTATGCTGCTTGCTGGAAAATGAATACCATGAGAGATTGTTATATTATATTACATGAGATGAGCAAGGGTCAGAAAGATAAATGGTATATATTTTCCATTTGTGGATCAAGCTTTTTATAAATATATAAAACCATGTATATATATACATATATATATACACATGCATGCATGCATACATGTACATATACACATTCACATAACTTACAATACATACACACACACACACACACACACACACACACACACACACACATATATATATATATCTCATATGACATGCAAGGAGAAGAGCTTCAGAGTGGAAGGGGACTGACATGAAGGGGACAGGAGGAAGGGAAAGGAGAGGGAATGAGGTATCTAAAATACTTGATGTGCTTTAAGAAAATGCTCTTTATTGAGCCCTACAACAGGAAGGGTGAATGCTCACCACCAAAACATTTGAAAAGGAGAAAGTAGTGTAACTATATAGGAAATCCCAAGGCTCTGTTCAATTACAAGAATTAGTGTGAAATTTGCAAACCTACAGAATAAAAACGCTGATACTTTCTGAGACTGAAACTGATCGATTGACCTAAACCATGTAGTCTTTCATTCCATATCTATGTTTGGTTTTTACAAAGGAAAAGAAATATTGAGTTATGCTCAAAGTGTGCATGTTTGCTCATTTTGACTGATTTTTTTATAGCTATTCAAAATTCTTTTAGAATTTAAATGCCAGTTTTGGGCCAGGGAGATGGCTCAGGAAGTAAATCATCTTGCCATTCAAGCCTGATGACCAAGTTTGAATCTCAAGACTGGCACGGTGGAAGGAGAGAGCTCATCCCCAACATTGTCATCTGATCTCCACCTGTGTACCATTGCATGCTTGCTTCCACTCACCGACATTGCTTACATGTATGTGTGTGTGTGTGTGTGCAAATAATAATAAGTAAGATATAATTAACGAATGTTTTTATACCATGTATTTACAAGGCTGACAGTTTTCTTAAACACATGCATAGTGTGTGTTAACGGTGAGAGTAGTTTTGCACGGTCATGTTATTCTATTACGGATGGTGTGAGACTTTTGTGAAATGTGACTGACATGCATTCAGGAGAAAATTGCACTTTGAAGTTCGGATATGCATCTCTTCCCAGCCTATCAATATCTGTTAGAGCACAAGTCTGGGATGCCTGCTTCCATGGTATCTCCACTGAGGGTGTCAATATCTGTATTATCTTAGGAAATGAAGAAAAGAAAGAGTAGCCATTAGTGCAGCTAACTCCCTGAGAGAAGCAAAAGAACATCCCAGTTCACATCTGAATTGCAAAGTCACAACGTCCCACAGCGTGCTATGTTTTACATCAATCATCCTGGTTTGTAATTTTGAAACCTGAAAAGGAATACACATGGGTCCTTGGATCTTTGACTGTGGATCCTAAAATAAAAGCCGGCGGTTTGTAGTATCTTACCAGTGAGCCAACGAGGTTAAAAAATGTAAATCGCCTTATTTTCAAATCTGTACTGACCTTGAGCCTTTCCTGTGGCTAGACATCCATAAATGATCATTTGCATATCAAGGCCCTCCTGAAGCCAAACGTTGTCCATCACTTGAATAATCTGCAGAACAAGCATATCCTGCCGAAGATCGTCGCCGGCCTGTAAAAACAAGATTGCTGGCTCAAGACTCTCTGTGGGTGCCATTCAAAGCAGCCAACTGGTCTACCTCACTCCCTTCCTAGAAACATTCCTGGCTCAGCTTAGGGTAGATTTTCTTGTTTCCTTAGCATTCAAAGCACCTTGTGCTTCTGACAGCAGATAAAGGGGGCAATCTGGCTTCTTGCTGCCTTGCCTGCCTTCAGTTTGTGGATGTGCTCCATGAGAATCTGCTTGTTTTTGAATACATTCCCTTTGACCTTCAGGTACAGGCTGTGATACATATGGCCTTCAATCTTCTTAGATTCCCTGTATCTCCTGAGAAGCCTGCGCAGCATCCCTATCCTTCTCATCCAGGTCACCTTCTCAGGCTTTGGAGCGTTGTGCAGTACCCTTCCTCTTCCCTATGCCCATATGCCTGGGTCACAGGAGCTGCTGCTGTAGTTGGATGAGTGGCCTGCTTGGAATTGCTCTGGATAGATCTCTTTATTCGTTTATGACATTTTCTTAGATTCAAAGTCTAGTGTAGAGGCAGGATGAGTGTTTACCCAGGGTTCCAACTCAACCAAGGGAGGGCTGAAAGTGAGGATGACCAGCTCTGTCAGAGCTTACACACAAAGATGCAGTTAGAATCCCGGTGGCTTCTTCACTACGCCATAGATTAGCATATGTGTAATGTAGTGCCTGTGACTACAGTCAGTCATCACTGACCTTCACTGTGGAGGCTGCAAGGTGATTTTTTTTCAGGGAAAATGATAAGCCAATAATAATCTGACAATAAGAAACAATACAGGTGTGGTTTTTATCCGAGGCAAAGGAATGCTATGGCTCCAACGAGGGAAAGACTCTCTGTGCTCTCCATTAGTAAGAATTTGATTTTTTAAATGTCCTTGAATTTATATAGACAATCACTCCTGAGAAGGTATCCTCCTCCTCCTCCTCCTCCTCCTCCTCCTCCTCTTCCTCCTTCTCCTTTCTTCTTCTTGTTCATGGAAAAAAGAGCATTTTGCTATCACGATGGCTCAAAGTTCTGAGGGTCAAATGCCAAGTGTGAACACAATCATCCACACGCCAGCAGGAGTTCACTCCAGACCCTCATTGAATGGTTTGCTGTATGAACTGGATGACTGATAAAAGCTGTGTCCTCCCCTGGCATCCCCGTCCCCCACAAGCTTCCTGTCTGCCCCATCTACAACCCCATTACTCCTGTTACTGCCCTTCACCCTTTTCCCATGTGGTTATCTGAAGACTGAAATGATCCTTATTTATTTTTTATTTGTAGAGGAAAGAAAAGTAAACCCAATTTATGGAAATGGCCAAGTGACCATTCATGCCAGTAATTTTAGTTCTCTGGAGGTAGAGGTTCAAGGACAAGGAGTTCAAAGACAGCCTACATAAAACCTTCACTTGAAAAGAAAAATGAACAATCAAACATACAAATGACAAGAGGAAAATAAATAAACAACAACAAGAACAAGAATAAATATGGCTTGTAAGATGTGTCACTGAGTAGAGGCCAAGCTTGACGAGTTTAATTCCTATGAGCGATGTGGTGGAAGAGAGCTGACTCCTAAAATATCTCGTGTGTGTGTGTGTGTGTGTGTGTGTGTGTGTGTGTGTGTGTGTAATAATTTAAAATTTTTAAATATTTAAAAATACACCTGTTCCTCTAAACAAATTGCTATCTTAGAGTACTTTATACTGTTCAGATTCTGGGTAATGTGCACCTTTATTACTATTAATATTTTTAAATCTAGGCTAAAATAAAATGCTGCTTCTGGAAGCTTATCACACATTTCACTTTCTCTGCCACTCAAAAGTGAAAGGCGATCCCATGCCTTCATTTATTCAAACTTAGTTTAAGATTTGAACTGAAGGAAACCTGGCATTCAGCCAGTAACATTTGATTTATTGCCAATCAACTTGGCATACACCACAATTCTTTAAAGACAGAGAGACTCTGAAATAATTGGGAAACCTCTGAGTTTTTGCCAGGAGGAAATAACTGCAATCATTTCTTTTTGTGAGCAATAAATCAATAGTTCTGCTTCTGGAATCAATTTTGGGATTCGGGAGAGTTACTGTACCTTAAAAATAACACTGATATTTTTGCCCATTGGATTAGCATTGATGAAAGTGATCTTCAATGGCAAGGCATTAGATGTGAAATATGAACATGCCTATAGGAGAAGAAGAGGAAAAAAAATGAGCAAAGTAAGCTGAAGACTACACCTTTCTGAAAAGGTGCAGAATTCGCTAGCCTTGTTAACAAACAAACAAACAAAAGTATAATTGTTATACTTTGACAAAGAGTTGCACTTGTCAAAAGTGAGCAAACACCACTCTCCCAATCTCAAGCATGCCCTTTTTGTCATATCTTGCTTTCTGCAGTTTCAGGTACCCTCAGTTCAGTCATAATCTAAACTAGCAAATGGAAAGTTCCAGAATGAATTCTCAAGCTTTCAGTTGCACATCCTTCTGAGCCCCAGGATAAGGTAAGTCATGCACCATCTCATTACCTTAGCAGGATGTGCACAGCCTTTGTGTGGTATGTTCACGTGGAACAGACTATACACGGGAAAGAACACAGTATTAGAGATTTGAATCCATGTATTCTTCAGGGGATTGTAGAGCACATCCTCCTCACATAAGGATAGGATGGGGTGGGTAAACACTGTACTTTAAATTTGAGAAGTCAACTGTATGGTAGGTTGAAAACAAATTCTTCACCACATTACAAACTATTAAATGGCAAATTTCAGAACTAATTCTCAAGCTTTAAGTCGCAGAGGCTTCGGAGAAGCATGAGGCCATGGACTGCCTCTTCATCCCTGTGTGAACATCCTTTTTGTAGTGTAAGTATGGTGTTTCGAATGACAATTCTCCTCCATAAACTCTTGTGTTTGCACACCTGATGCACAGTTGCTGGGGCTGTTTGGGGTGGTTATGGAATCATCAGGGAGCAGAGCCTTGCGGGAGGAACAACTGTGGGCCTCACTTCTGGTTTCTCTCTCTGCTTCCTGTTTGTGGATACACATGTTATAAGAGAGCTTTCTGCTTGAGCTGTCTCTTACCATGATTTTCCTGCCATGATGAACGCTATCCTTTGGAACTGTAAGCCAGAATGAACCCTCTCTCCCTTGGAACAGAAAGGTATACAAAAAGTCAAGCAATAGCGATAAATGTATTTATGCTTAAAGCAAATTAAGAGTTCGCTTAAAATAAACTAGGATGTGTTTATCACAGTTGGTTAATAGAAGAGAGTTTAACTTGCTATTTAAAAAATACTTTCTTTCAGGGCTTTTTGTTGTTCTTGTTGCTTGTTTTGTTTTGTTGTTGGTTTTTTGTTTATTTGTCTTGTTTTGCCCTGGAGCACATTTTAAAAAACATGCATCCACAGTTAAGAGAGGCCAGAAATCTAATCTGTATTTTATTATCGATAAGATTTTAAAACGATTCCATCACATGTCTCTACTACACTGAAAAGCAGAGAATAAAGAAACTGTATCTCAAACCTTTTGGTAGAAGAAGTTATGAGCTAAGACTATAAGATGAGGTCTGCAGCATTAACACTTCTCTTTGTTAGCAAATATTTTCTTTGTAGATAATAGCTTAGCACAGTTTCCCTCTTATGTCTCTTTCATCTCGTTTCCCATTTATGTTTTAAGTTTGCCAAGGTTGACCACTTCTACTCATCTTTCCCTTGTGCTCGCTTTTGCCAATTTATTTGAGAATTGAAGCTTCCTGTGCTTAGAGTAGTAAAGAGTTAAATCAATACGAAAAGAAAGAAAGGGATTTGATCTGTACGATCTATTGTGTTAGTAAAATATGACATCAATATATATTGAAGGATCAGTTCGAAGACGCAGTTCTGACATCTGACATTGGGATGAGCTGAGAAGATTGGAATCTATTTCTTAACTTAGTTGTCAACGTAAATCTAATCTAATCACTAACCAAACACAAACCCTTGCTTGCTGAATAAATTTGAGTTTTACAGTTTTAAAGGTGGGGCTGCATGAAACCCATGAGTTTCTGCTGTGAGAACTGTGTGAACCTTTAATGAATGTTATGAACTTCTCATGCTATAGAATTAATTAGGGAATCTTACAATCTTATCGTGCTATAGAATTATGAATGCCTACATTAGACAGAAATGAGTCTAGATAACTGGTTTTCAAATTTTCAATTCCAATTTGTAGGGCTTGTTTTGAAGGATGCCCTGTAAAATGAACAGGAAAAAATCAAAAGGTGACTGAGAAATGCATTAAAAGTCATGTCAAAATATCCTATTATCAACAACTACTATGTGCAAACCATTATCTGGATGCTAACAGAAAGAAACACTGTACCTAGTTAACATGTCAATGAAAACTGGCATTAAAGTATATACCTATGGAAATACTTTATGGAAAGTATAAATGGAAAATTCACAAAGGAATTTATCACAGTCGAATGAAGGAGCATTTGAAGAGTAAAGTCATTTGGAGGTGAACTAGATCTTGAAGACTATGAGAGACAAGTGTATCCAAAAATAGGCAGAGGATGGGTTTTCTGGGTGGGGAAAGGCAAAGACAACTTAAAAATCGAAGTCTTAAATGTAGGTTATAAAGGTCAGATGCAGGGGGCAAGGGAAGACTGAATCAAAGTCTTGTAGATGATTTTATGTTTGGTAAACTGGAAAAAGTAGAAAGAACGAGGGAAGATAGAAGGGGAAGAAAGAAAAAATGGTATGACCTCTGACCTTGACAAGCAGAGACTCAACTCAGATATAAAATTAGAAGGACAAAAGAAAGGAACCTGTAAGTAAATAAGATGTCTGGTATTTGCTTTTCTATCCAAAGAGATGGAGGCACTAAGCGACTCTCAGCTCCCACCTGGTCATACCTCAGCAAATCACAGAGAAATAAGGAATTGTTCAACCAGCAGTTCCCTGAGGGACTGTGGTTGAGTTTCATTTTGTTTTGTTTTATTTTGCAAGGAGAGCACAGCCATTACAAATCTAAGACCCTTGCCTTTTGCCTTTGAGAGCAATGATGTATAAAACAAACTGTGAAAGGCCTGAGCCTTTCTCCCATTGATAGAGCACAGACTGGAACTTTCCCACATTTATTGAAGTCGTCGGGCTTAGTGGCCTACACACACCAAATAGCTTCCTTGCATCGCTTGTGAGGCTTCTCATGAGAATAAGTTCTCTGATGAACAATGAGAATGGCACTGTAACCGAAGATCTACATTTATAATTTCCCTCACCCGCGTGTAGTTTTTGTTATGTAATGGGACGTGAACTTTGACTGCAAATGTTTACATGACTAGACATTTAGATGGTGGTTTTGTTTATGTGACATCTGTAAAACACACACACACACACACACACACACACACGGGGGGGGGGGGGAGAGAGGGAGGGAGGGAGGGAGAGAGAGAGAGAGAGAGAGCACCTTATTGCATTGCATTCAAAAGAAGCTATGATTTCTTTGCAGTCAACAATTATGAGTTCTAAAAGACAGATTTGTCCAAATTGCCTACATGTGTGGATTTGTCTCCCATCATGGAGGTTCTCGTGGTAAGTGAGACTCTTCCTCTAACTGAAGGCCCTGCCGCACTCCTAGCTTGCACATGGCTTCTCCACAGAGTAGGTTCTAGAATGTTCTGTAAGCATCTCTGTTAGAATGGAGAGTTTCCACACATTCCTTTCAGTTGTATCATTTCTCTCCCCACTGCACAGTAGGATTAGAGAGCAGGTTAGGATTTGTCACATGACAGTGTCATATTATGTCGGTGGCGTCCACTGTTGTACCACAGATACGAAGCTCTATTCCAGACAGAGAGGGTCACAGCAAATAGGGCCATGGGGTGGCTTTACTTGTGGTAGCTCTTGAGCCTCGGGGTAGGACTTCCGGTATAGAGAAGGACTATGCCCTTAGCAGCTGGGTGATAGAACTTCCCATACTGTTGACTGTTGGCACAGACCGCTAATCCTGGCTGTGTAAGAACCAGTCCTCAGCACAAACAGCACTTACAGCAACCTTCTACCCCACGCATGTCTAAACCAAAATCTACCTATAATTTCCAAATCATGTCATTCTAATCCTTAAACACGTGCACACACACACACACACACACACACACGCATGTACGCATGCACACACATGTTCACTCAAAAGAAGAAACAGAACCTAAGAACTATAGTACTTTCTGTTTTTTTCTACCTTAAACACCTCTAACCTGCATATCTTCTCTATACATTAGTCAATAAACACATTCAACACTTGAAAACTCCCACAATTTTTAAAGCATTAGTAATGTTTCAAATTTTAGCCCACATTGATACATGGCAATTTACAGGACTTAGTGACTTACTATTTTCCTCCAAATATGTTTATGAAGTGTGTCAGAAAAGTTTGTAAGTGGGGTCTTGACAGTAGCAAAGTCATAGAGATCACGGTGCCCACGCCATCAGCAATCCTTTTCCATTTACACCGTCACTAGACTGATTTTCTCTGACCATTGGGTTTGCTGTCTTATGACTTGACTTCAGTATCATTTACTGCTAATGCATGACAGCTTAACCTCTTCATTTTCAAATCTCACTCATCCATCATTTCCCCTATTAATGTCTTCCTATGCTAGCATTTCTGAGAAGGTGGATAATAAGTTTGGTTGGAACAAAGGAGAAAGAGAGAGTCTAAGTCAGAGGGAGGTGGTTGAGGAAGTACCTGTGACAGAGAATCAGGAACAGAAAGTGAAGGAAGTCTCTAGTCTGAAAATACTAGGGAAGGCTTTACAGCCAGGGTTAAAAATCACAAAACATATAATATAACACACTGATACACGGGCACTGATGCATATTAAATTGAATCAAAGTGGAGACGGGTAGCTAAATGTATCAATGTAATGACTTGTTCTACACGCAGTATAAATAAGCATGGAATTGTAGCCAGCTCTGCCAGCTGCTCCTTCCCTTATTCACTCAGAGGGATACAGAAAAGTTTCGTGCATGGAGTTCCCAATGCCAGCACCCAAAGCAGTTAAACGAGTCCCGTCTGCATGAGAAATACCTTCACTCTTTTATATTTCAACAAAGTGTGTTTATTTCTAAAACAACAAATCACACTGTAGGATGAGTGTTCTCTCAACTCTTCCGTGTGAATGGGATTAAATTATTTTCCTTAAAGCAGTCGCAATATTTATGTTTGAATTATTATGCAAAAATATTTGATGAACTAAAGAATAGAAAAGGAAACAGCCTATTAATCTATTAAGTAAATTGGCTTACATCCCAATCAATTCCTTTTACGCACAGGGCCGGGTTCAGAGGAAGATGGCAAGTCTTTATATCTTTAAAGAATTCTTCTAGACTGCCAATCTCCTTCTTTAGCACATCCTGAAAGAAAAAAAAATCAGAAAAACAGTATTTAAGAAACCGTAAAGAACTCAACTCTTTTTGAGTTACCCCTTCCTTGTATTGATTAAATGTGGTTGGCACCAGGATCAGGTGGGTGGTGTATGATACACGAGGGCGGAGCAGTCAATCGACAACAATGAGTGGAGGTGAAAACACTCAGCCAAAGAGGTCATGTCCTTTCTCAATGACCTCAGGTTCAACCAGAAGCGAAGAGCAAATAAAGCATTGTGCTACTGTCAAAAGTCAGGGTGGGTTGGACTTGACTGTGGTCCACTGATTTCAAACCCTGTATGAAGCAATTATTAACTTGATCTCTTTCAAATAATTTCCCCAACTCTTCCTTTATAGCTATCAAGTTTTATAAGTAATAGTCAGTGCATTTTACAAAAGATATTTACACCCCTTAGTGAAGCAGTGACAAAAAACTGTCCACAACATGGTGCTGTCAGGAGCAATACTTTATGTGAACAAACAGTTCATTCAATACCACTGAGTTCACTTCTAAGTTCTTTTCGCCCCAGGTTTGACATAAATGAAATTTAATATGGTTAACGGTGTTTAATTCCCAGAGTTTCTTAGCTCCTACTCTTGATTCATGTCAGTTGACAAAATGTACTTCCTCCAGAATGTACAGAAGGGAAAGTTCCTCTCTGATTTTTTTTACATTTCTCCTTTTTGCACATTTTATTTGTGGATTTACCTGATAAATATCATGAAGAGGAATCTATGCTCCAGAAAGAGAGACCCCTAAATCCATAGACCCCACAGAATCCAAATTTCCACAGGAATTCACATTTTCACACACAGGAAGAGCTTGCCCCTGGTTCTGACCACTTATCTCATAGGCAATTAGCTCAGACATATTCCTTGTCTTTGGTGGATGTTTTATGTGAAGGCACAACATTACTACAGGAAAATAAAACCAGTTAGCAGTCATCCTCATGCTGGTTTGGCCGAATTGTAAGTAAAACAAATTTCCTTCATGAGTTTCCATTTTCTAATTTCTCTTGCATTTCAGGGAAGCTAAGGAGAAGTTTTGATGGATCACAGTGTCTGGTAATACCTCCATTAAGCAAAACCTCTTCATCATTTTGTGCAGTTAGGTTTAATTTGGTGCTTTTTATTTAAACAGAAAATAGAATAATTTTCAAGATGGGAGATGGCTCATGAGGCAAAAGTGCTTTCAAGCAAGCCCGACGACCCAAGTAAGAGCCCCAGACCCCACAGTAGACTAGAACCAACTCCTCAAAGTTGTACACCCACTCCCACACCCAGGCCACACATGTGTGCATCCCGAGACATTGTACATAACCCTAAGAGAAGCCAATTAACAAGAGACCATGATGGAAGAGAGGGCATAAAATTTATAAGAGCCAGAAATAGCTGATGATTGATGCAAAACTGTGTTCTGTAAACACAAGGGCAACACATACTAAACACAAGGTAAACACATACTAACAGTATTTGTGCCTGCAGGAATAAGACCCACTTAGGATCAAGCCAGTCAAAACCTGAACATGGATGGGGGAGAGGCTCACAAAGCCCCACCCCTAGCTGCTAACTGATGGCTACTGAGAGAGACAGAGTCAGTGTCCTCCGAGATGTAACCCTGGATGACAGGTTACCTGTGCTCCAGTGGATGGCCTCATACACATTCACATACAGAAGTTCTGAGTGGACTCGGTGATTGACAAACAGATGGATGAAGCAGGGAGGGAAATCAGTAGGGGAGATACAGGAGGATGGGAGGGGACAGAACGGGATGGAGTTGATCAAAACACATTATATGTGTGGAATTCTCAAATGATAAAAAAATACTGAAATAGAATATAATAGATATTCCCTGTCCCTTCTGCCTCCTGGGTATATGCCTCGTATTTTCATAGAAATGATGTTTGTTTTGTTTTCTTTCCAATACTGCCAGTTTACGGGAAGGATTTAATAATCTCTGGAACTTGATGTCCATTATCAAAAAGGTGTTGGAATTATTCAGCTATGGTGTGCACCTGAGCCCTGAGGGATTCTTAAGCAAGAGATTTAAGAAACAAACAAACGAAAAACTAAATCAAAATTTTTGGGAAGTTCTGCCAATGTAGTTATCACTTTTGGATCTAACATTAGAAAATAACTAAAGACCTTAAAGTAATATCAAGAAGCCAAAAGACATAAAAAGGTGCTACCTGTCATATGTCTGAAGTATCCTAGGGGTATTTATATATTTACCATTAAAGAATACATTCCATGTTTGTTCATTTTAGTCTGCCACCGCCCACATAAATGAAATAGTATGGCCTTAGGTATTCTTATCAAAGACAGTTCAGTCGTGACTTTCTGTGGAAATCCTAGTTTGGGAAACAAACTTAGGGCATTTTATGTGTTGCTGTTTTTATAAAGTCTTAAGCATCCTTGTTGATTTTAGACAGTGAGCTATGAGTTTCCTTGAAGACAAGATTATGTTTGGGTCATATTTAAATCCTTACCTTCTTGTCAGTGGTAAGTAATCAACTGTTATTGAAAAACACTCTTTATGCAGAGGGCGGGTACCCACTGCCCTCCTTGGTGTGCAGCATCAAACTTAAAACTACTTCCTTAATGGTCCCCATCAATGACGAAAGCTAATGATGCAGATAATTAAAAAGATCCAGTGTGCTTCATTTACGGCAAGAAAAAGAAGAGTTAGATGCAGTTATGCCAGTGAGAAAGAGATAGAGTATTTTAGTTATTATTCGTGGACCTTAATAAAATTATGACTACCCATAGTACTGTTGCCTTTTGTTTAAGTAGTTCTATTTGTTATCAAACGTGCTTTTTAGAGCAGTATAGAGCTAAATTGTGATCTTTCCCATAACCTGATTGTGGTGCTGTGTTAAGCTTGTAACCTCGGCGTCTGTAGAGATCATGCAGTCGTTCTTAAAAGCTAAGAGTGTTTGCTGGTTTTCCAGAAGAGTTGAGTTCTGTTCCCAAAGCCAAAGTCAGGCAACTCACAACTGCCTGGAACTGTACTGTCAGAGATCTGCTCCCATCTTCTGACCTCTGGGCAACACCCACTCACATATGCACACACACACACACACGCCCACACACACACACACACACACACACACGGGCATTTTCACATTTACACCATTAAAAGTCATATAAGATTTAAAGAAACATTATTTCATCAGGATATTTTTTCCCCTTGATCAAAGTTCTTTCAAGTGTGGGTCTTCTCGCCATGGAATGCCTGTGTCGAACATGGCTACCTACCAAAGTCATTTGCGTCCTGCTGATTGAGAATATTATTAACATTAAGAAAAAGTAAATGAACCAAGTACCTCATTTAAACTTTTTTTTAAAAAGTAAGTGCCTTTGAGGAATCTGTCTTCTAAGATATAAATCTGAAACCTTTGACTCAAAGGCAGACACTTCACATGATGCCGAAGATTGATTTCCCTCACCAACCTTTCTCTGAGCATCGCCGGCCGACTTCACTTTTTCTCCAATATCACCCAGGAGTTTGACAAGTTTCTGCTCCTTGGAAAGCTCTTCGATCAGGGCTTCTCCTGCACAGAACTGGAGAGCGGCCAGAAGCTCCTGGTACCAGCTTTTAAAGTAGTCTTCACCTTGTGCATCCCGCAGCAGCCTGGGGAAAAGCAAAAAGAAGTCTTGTATCTAAACTATCTAAAGGAGATTTTGTTTTTAAAACCACCTCCAGCAGCAACCATAAGTCCATTTCAGACAAATCTGTCTGTGGTGGCTTGAGGCAGTTTAGCAACTTAAAACAAGGAGAGTGCTGTGTATTTGTTGGCAATAATCAGAGTTCATCTGAGAGCTAATGAGCCTCCAAGAGAGAAGGATCAATAAAAATGCTGCCCTTTCTCATTTCAATTCTCGATGTGCTTTCTCCTCTTTCACTCTTCATAATTCTATAACAAACGCTTAAGCCAGGACATATAAACAGACTAAAATGTGGGCCAGGACTTAGAATCACTTAAAAAAAAATACAACTCAAAAACAAACAAACAAACAAAAAACAAAAAAATGGGCATGATGCTATATTGTAATTTAACTATGAAGCCCACCTTTCTGTCAAATTACCTACCCTGATCCATCACATGCCTATGTACTGATCCCACCCCACCCTCAGCATGGCCCCCGATAATCTGAAAGAAGACACTGTAAAGGTTCGAAACTTGTTTGTTTCCAAACATTTCTGGATTTAACCCTTAGCTCTATACTGCATATGCCACTTAAGCTGGGACATTCTTAGTGTGTGTGTGTGTATGTGTGTGTGTGTGTGTGTGTGTGTGTGTGTGTGTGTGTGTGTGTTTTAATTTTTAAAGAGGGTATCCTCCCCTGGATTTGGAGTTATGGGTGATTATGGATCTTCCGAGGTGGATTCTGGGAACTGAATCCTGGTTTTTTGCAAAAGTTCCAAGCGCTCATAATTTCTGAGCATCACTCCTGCCCCTGAATTTTCTTTCTTTATGTGTAAAATAAGCATCCTCACTGTGCACACTTGTACAGAATGGAAAGTGCTGACGTAATCGGGTATCTAGCACCTTGGAGCATGGAGCCTGTCTGCATTGTGCAGCTTCTGTTTGTCAGCTTCTGTGTACCTGGTCCGTCTGCTCAGGAAAGGCTCAGAGTGTGGTGAGGGTACTCACAAGGAGAGGGACTAGTGACAGGAATTTGATTACTCTGTCTGCCACTTGGCAATTTATGTTGCCTTGAAAGCAATTACAATATGCTAAGATCTTACTTTCTATTACGGCCCTAAAACACAAGAGCAGAATGAAAAGGAACAATTCCTTTGAAACTTAACCACTCTCAGATTGATTCTCATAATCTTAATTAGTCTTTAATTTTCTCCCCCTTTGAAAGTGGTATTCAAGGAGCTAGAAAAAAATTATGGGAGGAGAATACTGGAAAAAATGATGTTAGACATTATAGCAACAACATCACCAATAGCAACAACAAAAAAACCAAACCAGAACAACCAACCAACCAACCAAAAAAAAAAAAAAAAACCCACAAAGTCAAAACAACAGAACCAACCGACCATTTAACAAACCAACTTAGCAACCAGTCAATCAGCCAACTGTAGCTGACATAGATGTATGCATCAGGAAGAGAGAAGGCTTTGCTTAGGCTGACAGTCCACTACGATCTACCACAGCAGGAGCACACAGCAGCTCACCCACCACACCGACCGTCAGGAAGCAGAAGTCATGAGTGCTGGGGCTTAGCTCATTCTCTTCATTTTATTCAATTCCATACCCCTGGCCCATGGATGATGCTGTCTACAGTTACAGGTGGTCCTTCCACTTCAATAAACGCAGTCTACGAACCCCTCAAAGACACAGATGGGCCAGAGACTTGTCTTCAAGGTGAGTCTAGATCCTGCCAACATGGTGACAGCTGACACAAACCATCATGGTAGGTGTCATTCTTTGTCTTTGGTTTTGTGTCCTTTCCCAGCATATAGTATGCTGCAGAGGCTCCAGTCATGCGTGCTGTCGTCTGTCCAGCTTTCTGCTCTTGTACACTGAAAGGTTAGTTGATCAAGTATTGTGGTCTTAAAAGTCAGTGCTTCTTCTTTCCTAAGCCTGGGCGGAGCCATCTTAGCCGCCCCCACTGTCCTAAAGGAAATGCAACTTTGTGTGAACTAGCAGTCCTTATTTACTCCTGGAAAGCGTGAGAACACACATACATGAAAGCCCTCAAAGGTGCTGAGGACCCGTGGCAGGAGCGACCGGCTGCACAGACAACCTGACCACTCTCAAAGGAAGGGCAAACAATGAAAAAACTGATGCTCACCCCATGACGAGAGTTTCCAAGTGCCTGACAGGTCATCAGTGGACCACAGCATCGTTTGAAGGTTCCCAGAAAAGTGTGGCCACTCACATGGACACAAAGCTGCAAGGTCAGGCAAACCCATGTGCAAAACCCGTGTGTTTTACTTAGAGCTATGCCTTTCTGACTCCTGCAGTGCTCCATGATGCAGTGGTGAGCCATTTCACAGTTGATTTGGGTTCTGTGAATTAAGGAGTTTCCATTCCCCACACCAGTATTTGTCAGCTTCTCCTGACACCTTGAATACTGAGCCAGTTGTGCTCTGAAATATTTTAACCTCTTCCAGTTTATAAGTACAAATCCAGAACCACTAAAATTCCTATGTGTATATGACCAAAAGATATTCTGCACAAATGAAGCCCACGGACTTTTCACAAGATAACCGAAGTAAAGGTCTGTTTGAGGCTTGCTGTCATAAGGACTGCCAGAACCGGATAGTTAGTTGCTATTTTAATACTTTTGTTTCTTATTCTATCAGAAATCAATTTATTTTTCTTCTGAGCCATACATTTGTGGCCTTCCAGTTCAAGAAGGAAAACACCAGTTTGATTCCTTGTCCACCACAGAGTAAACCAGAATAGATTTGCATAGACAATATGTGACCTCCATATAGAATACATCAAAGCTAAGAACTCTCAGAGGTTTCTGTTGTGATTATTCTTGGAGTATGTAGCCAGCTTAAACCCCAAATCCTGCGAAGAACACATGCTCTCCTGGTGGGGCAGGGATCAAGCCCTATGTGTAAGGAGTTTGTTTTTACTCATGGCAGAAATGAATTCATTCAGTGTTAGCGATGACCACGAGGGGCCAATTATACAGACACATTGAAATTAGCAGGACCCTTAATTTTTTTTCAACAACTGCAGAGACGGTTGGAGTGCACAGTTTTTGTGGGGGGGCTGTCTCAGTTGTGTGTCAGTGACCTTCCATCTGAGGACGGGCAGCAGTCCTCACGCTGCGGTTTTCACTCATTGCTTCTGTTTACAGGGAACTAGAAATTACTTGGCAACTGTCCCTTGAGCGCTGCAGCAATCCTGTTTTAAAAGAGATTGCCAAGTAAAAGGTTTAAAAATAGAAAAGTGAAGGTCAAAGGGCGGAGAACGACCAGACTCATTTGAAGAGCAGACTTCTAAGATGCAGAGGGAGTGACCAGGCTCAGACCCTGAGCTGAATCTCAGAATTCCAGACCCTGTTCTTCTATGGCCCCGCGAGACCCGGCTGTGACTCCATTCCTCACAATTTTGTGCACCTATTTTGATGAGCTTATAGCAGTACGTTCCAGGAGACATGAAAACGGACATACACATGTGGAACCCAGGCAGCTACAAAGCATTGTTTTTTTTTTTTTTTTTGACTGTGTTCAATATCACAGACAGGAAACAAGAGGAAAGGAAAGACGAGTGGGGTGACAGCACATCTGTCAGGAGGGTATAGCACCTAAATTAAGTGGCTTCCCATGGACACAGAGATGCTCAGAATAGCCACAAACCCGACAGGAATGAAATGGAGGCTTCCCTTGGATATTCGGAGAGTTCTGAGTTTTCTTCATGCACCTAGCTGCATCTGGGCCCACTGCAAGCAGCCTGCTGGAGCCACGAGCAAAGTAGGGAGAGCTCCAATTTCATCACTCTACCAGCAGGACAGCTCAGAGAAATCACACCACCCAGTCCCCTCTGCCTCAAAACTCTCTTCAGTCTTTCTGCTCTTAATTTTAGCTCACCACAGCATTCCCTGCCACATAGGGGCTACCTCGGATTTCTACCATGGTGAACTCCCTGCTCATGAAGAGAGGCAGCAGCATCCGTTAACAGAAAGGGATAGAGCGCCGTTGTGATGAGCAAGTGCAGGCCACTCTAGGTCTCCTGCTTGTTTCCATCTCCTGCTGCATTTGCTGCTGTTTTACGGGAATCTGAGGTATGTTGATCAGGAAACGAGTGTTAGAAAACACTAGGATATGCTAGTATGTAAATTCTTCAAGGACATTTAGAACCCTGGGAGAGATAAAGGCTCAGATCAACCCTTGATAAGGAATTAATATTAATATTTTAATAGTATAGCTAATTTCATTTCACATCTAACTGGCTGAGAGACTTAATTAGCACTTCACACTGAGGAATGTGACATACTGTTGACAGAATCCTTTGACCAACACACGGATTTGCTCTTTCGCAAATATTCATCATGTTAATGTTGCATGTCAGTGCTAGTTAAGACAAATCCGTGCTTTTCAAACAATGGATATCAGACGCTACCTATTTACCAATAATTTCCAATAACTTAAATGTAAAACTGCATGTGAAAGAGTTAAATCTTGCTTTTAGAAATTATTTATATTTTTTAGAACTTTTAAATATAGGAGGGGTTCTGTGATAGAGGCAACTGTCCCCATTTATGTATCTTAGCAATAGATGATGGTCATGGTTTGCTCATAGGCAGACATTCCACTGTGCCCACACTGTGTGTGCAGGTGTGATTAGTGGTTCCAACACCAGTCCTTCTCTTCTGAATTAGATCGCTCACCCCCTACTTTGCCACATGACCTCCAGTGACTCCCATAAACACGGAACACTTAGCTGGACCTCATCAGCTCTACTGTGTGATTTACCCAGGTGATGATCCAAGAACCGGGTAGATTGTGTACTCATGCTATACAGAGATGCTACACATTCTGTTGTGGTTTCATAGAGCCTCTCACAGTTTTGCTTTCAGCAGGGAGAAGGTTCAGGAGCTTTTTCTCAAGGGCACAGGTATGGTGACCCTGTGGATAGGAGTACACTTCAGAGCCTGGGGAAGTGAAGGACGACGCAGCCAAGAAGTACTGGTTGCTGCAAGCCTCTGAAACCTGGACAACCCTGGGCTGCTATGATGGGAACTGATAGCTCGGTGTGGTGATGTACACCTTTAGTCCCAGCACACGGGAGGCAGAGGCAGTCAGATCTCTGTGAGTTCCAGGCCAGTCTGGTTGACTTGGTGAGTTGAGGATAACCAGGGCTGCACAGTAGGACCTTGTCTCAAAAATACTTTGAACAATGGATGAACATGCCTAATTCCATCCTTCCTCCTTTGTTTTATTTTTGCACATGTGCTTGAATCGCCTTTAGAATTTGGAACGTAGTTTTTAAACAGCACTCAGGATAATTGGGGGCAAACCTAATTACTGAAAAATAAATAAAAAATTATCAGCAGCCAAATGTAGTGAGTTAGATCAGTGATCAGTTCCCACATATGGAGTAAAAGAAGAAAAACTTGAGGCAACAAAAATAGCTTTTGGTCATGAATCGTAAAGAGCCACAAAGGGCGTTTCAAATAATGGTTTGGCTTGGCACACTTGAACATGTAGATGCTCTCACATTGCTGAATTTTTATTGTTATTTTATTACAAGTAGCATACTTTTTGACTCATTTAGAAGCCTGAATGGGCCTATATGCCATCTGTTGCTTCGTCCTGCCAAATGTCAGGGCATCTGAAAGGAAGCGGTCAGCTGGAATATCTTAGGCTGATATGAACAACCGAGAAATGGTGATATTGTTCAGGGTCTACAGGACAGGGTTAAACAAAGGCAAAAGGCAGTGAGAGGGGTGTCTACCCATTCTTGGGAAGCTGAGGAGTCTGCTTCAGTGGCAGCGTCTGGAGCCTGGAAGGCTGAGCTGGAATGGATGACTGTGGGCGAAGAACCATGTGGATCACCAGGTGCAGTGATGCATTTCCTTGTTGCCTTGGTGATGCCTACAGAGACCTTATCTTGCGCTGGATGTGAGGAGATGGATCTCTTGTGTCAGGCTTGGGAATCTACTGCAGATTAACTCCCCAAGGCTCTTTAGGAAATAGAATGATGGCTATGCCACACAAAACACTCCTCCCAATGGACACTTTCTGTATGTTCACAGATACCTTGCTTTTGAAAGACACTGAGTCATCAATATACTGGAGACCAGGGTGGTTCTACTATTATCCTTGAAGAGTTTAGCATGGAGGGAGGCCCACAGAGAGTCCTTTACAGAGATTTAGGCATTCGCGAGCATGGGAACCTGCCACTTAGTAGAAGGGCATGTCATTCACCCCGGGATTATGTGACCAGGAAGAAAAGCCAAGGCTGTTGCATTGAGAAGGACCAGTAAAGGACTAGGCAGCAGTCTGTAGACTGGATGTTTTACATGGCAAGGCTATCAATTTCTCGGGTTTTAAATGAAGTCACAGAATGTAATTGTGTGTGACCACATATGTATAGGGAAAGGAGGATCCAAACCAGATCCCACTAGGAAGGTACATCCTACTCCCTCACACCCCTACCTCACCCAGGAGCTCATAACTGGTAACCACAACATTCTTCACACTGGACTCTTGGTGGAAAATCCCAGCTGAGACTGGGAGTCTGCAGATGCTTCTTTGTTCCTCTATGTATGGAGGTCCCCAAGTCAAGGGACTTCAGAAGTTACATCAGAAAGCCACTAACTCACCTCTTTTTCATTGCATGGCTCCCAAACTAAAGCCATTTGGTGCTGGAGAATGGATTGGGGTGGGTCCAATTAAGGGTAGAAGGAATTGTTAAATTGGAAAGGACTGCTGGGTGTTATTCAATATCCAAAAACTATGAGGGAATTTTAGAATCATCTCTGGCTTTAACTGGAGGGTGTGGAAAGCTAAAGGTACATAAAAGACATAAAAAAAAACCATTGAAAGCTCTATTCCAAACTGCCATGTCCATCCAGTTCCAGGAAAACTGCATGAGACAGTTAAAAATGTGAATCAGTGTGAGAGGAAGACTGTCATAAGAGATAGACCATGGCATTGCAGAAGGGAAAGGCCTAAGCACAAAATAAGGAGCTGGGCTTCTGATACCTCACCTTGACTGTCAACTTGATTGAATTAAGAAACACCTGAGAGATCAAGAAAGCACACTGTGGGTAAGTCTATGAAGCTATAAAGAGATCAGACCTAAGGAATGGCTGGATTCTTTGATACAAGTTTCAAAACCTGCAGCAATTAGTGGGGAGTAGATAGGACCTGATCAAAAGATATGGATCTCTGGGACTAAGGGTCTGGAGGTTATATTTTTCCTGGTCCCTTCCTGTTTGGTTTGCTCTGCTTCCTGTCTTCTATGATGTGACACCTTTACCCCTGTCCACCCACTGACACATCTGAATTTTATTACAGTGATGGTATGATTACTGAACGGCTTGTTTTTTTAAAAAAAGACACATTATTTGTGTGTGTGTGTGTGTGTGTGTGTGTGTGTGTGTGTGTGTGTGTGTGTGTGTGTGTGTGTGTGTGCTTCTGTGTCTGTGTCTGTATGTCTGTGAGTGAATTCCATATGTGTGCATTGGCCATACAGTCCAGAAGAGGGCATCGGATTACTTGGAGCTGAAGTTAGAGGTGATTACAAGCCTTTTGTTGTGGATACCTAGAACAGTCCTCTGTTATAGCATCAAGTGCTCTTAAGCAAAGAGCTTTAGCTTCAACACAGGTTTCGTAACTCTAGACTCATAAAACAATTAGGCTAAGATTGTTCTCTTGTCTTTGGGTATCTCTTGTTTACTTAATGTTGGCCTTCAGAGTGTCTCCTTGCCTTTATAGGTATATATAGTCACTTTTGTAATCAATAGCTCATCATTGTAGTTACATAAAATATTTAATGGACACCATAGTCACACATTTCATTAAGACCTTGAATTTTTTTTCTCCAGGCAAAAATTAGCCACGGATGGCATCCAGCTTGGGTGATCACTAACAAGTAGGATTGCTGTCTTGAGATGATACACTCTTAGGATCAAGAGGAAGCTGTAATGGAAAAAGCTATACTAAGCTGCTAAGTTTCCTTCTGAGATTTCTGAACCTATAAGAGGAAATTAAAGTGCTTTCCACTCATCCTGCTGAGAGATACTGTTCACCATGTTCTAATCTACTTGCATGGACTCTAGTCTCATGGTAAGTAGATTAAATAACAGGATTTAAGAACAGAAGACCTTTCTTCCTCCTCCCATTTCCAAGACCTTAACGTGGGGTTAGTTCTCTTTGTTTTAAACTGTCTTCTTAAACTAGACAGAGAGCTATGGATAAATGATAGTGAGCTCCCTCAGATCACATTCCCATGTTACCACCGTTCTTGTTAATTTGGAAAAGAAACAACACTGGGAGGGACTGTGGCTTTGGCTACACAGATAACGCTGTCTATAAAAGCCTTCCACCTTCAACTCCACTTGCCTCACATTCTGCTTTTCTTCCTTCCCTGAACTCTAGGATTCTTCTGCTCCTGGAGCCCCTCTGTGGCTTAAATGTTAACACCTTCTACCCCATTTTGTGTCCTAGGCTCCTGGCTGTTCCTGGTCCTTCTCACGTTACTCACACACCCTCACTGTAACTCACATTCTCCAGAAATGAGTATCACCTAAGCACAGAGTTGAATGACATGTTCAGACCTGTCTCACCCCTCATTTGATTAGTTAAGGGAACCGAGATAAAGGGTTTGCTTGGGGTCCCGCGATGGGAACGCAGAGTTCTTGACCCTTGTACAGAGCTCTTTGCACACCATGCTCCTGTGTTCAAGTTCACTGCAAGGTGATCTTGACTTTTTATCTATATCAATCCTGGCAGGGGGTTCGGGGGCGTATAGAATGGTGGGAAGGACCAGTAGTCCACCGTCCAGCTTGAGTACTCTATTTCTGATTTTTACTGCTCCTATCAATTCTGCTATCCAGCATTTCCATTACACACGTGCTTTCTAAGCCCCTTGCCATGCTACATTAGGCAGATCATGCATGAACTCTGGGTCTTTTGAATCCTTCCATCCCAAAGGCAAGGCTACTGTGAGACATGGCCATTAAACAACTTACGCAGGGTCAAAGTCAGTGAGTGGTCTGAGGATGCAAACTTGTGCCAGCATCCTTACCCATTTCTCTGAGGCTGTACCTCCCGGTAGCCTAACAAGGCTGACACCACTGAACTGACACTAACATGGAATCTAGCAATCATATCATCATCACCATCATCATCATCACCACCATCACCACCATCACCACCATCACCACCATCATCACCATCATCACCACCACCACCACCACCATCATTATTTTTTTTTTAGTTTTACTGGATCTGTTTGTTTTGTTTCTCTGCTTCTTAACCCACTGAAGCCACAGGATCTCATTTTGCTCTCTTTCTTCCAAGTTTCTTTATTCACTTGGTTCTGCTGCCTAAAATTTCCTTGAGGAAACTCCGTCAAAAATCATTATTTCCCGTTTTTAGAAACATACAATTTTAAATTAAAAAAAAATCTTGTTAGACTAAGTATACTTTTGTATGAAATGTTTTAAGATTGGTAGCCTTCCTCCTCCAACACCCCACTGAAAACGTGCACAGAAACAAGAACCCTATTAACGCAAACCATTCACCCAACTCACTCTTGCTTCAACCCTTCCTTGCTTGAGAAAGCAGGACCAGCGTTAGACTGTAGGAAAGCCAGGCCTGCTGTGGCTCATACAGAACCACAAGAGTGGACAGCATTGACAAAGGGAGGCAGAAAAGAGGCTTGGGAATGCCCAGATGGCATCTGGGGAAGCAAGGGTCCAGATGGGCTGAGCACAGCCAACACGTATTCCTAGCACGACGCACCTTAATTGGACCCAGGATTCCAAATAACTCCACGTTACGGCAGAAGAGGGATGGGACCTCTCTAACATCAGCACACGTACAGAACTCTAAATTCTGCCCGACGTGTAATTAATGCTCAAAGCCTGCTGGTGGAATTTTAAATTAGGCAGAGAGATGACTGTCCCCCCCTTACGCTTGGAAAATATGGCTCAGAGTTCCTAACTCAGTCGTTTTATTTATTTTCTTCAGAACACATGTGCAGTTCTTTTAAAGGCAACGTCAATGTCAGCATCTTTTTTTTTTTTATAAAGTTTCCCTAACAAAATTTCTTTTAACGATAAAGCAATTCCCTTTGCCGAATAGGATGAATGTTTCATAAGAATAGCAACCTAATAACATAATAAAAAAATTCCTCTTTATGCCCCCCCCCACCTTCTGTTCTCATGCAGCATCTGTGGAAGGCAGAATAATCACCATGTGGCGAAGTGAGCAGCTCCCGTGTTTGAACACAGCTGGAGCGGCAGGGTTACAGGTGTAAGACAAGGCAGGCTTTGAAATATCCAGTGTTCCTGGCACTTCCAATTCATATCACAGCCCGGGTAGCTGCTTCAGCCTTCATCTTTTGGGGTCACCAACGGTGTGCTTTGTCCTGCAAAGATTTGACTGTTCCCTGGGATGCTTTCCACAAGGTTTGGAGCTGTGTTTGATGTCCTGAGAAATATCTGGGATGTTCTTGTTCGTCTCCATGAAGGAAGCTGCCCCTTGAAGCGGGCTGGTTCTTTCCAATCTGTTGCTTTCACGAACTCAGTGAAAGCCTCCTGGTATCTTTTGAGACCTCCATGAGCGAGCTGGCTAATTGCCTCTTGACTTATGTGGTATTTTAGAGATGCTGTCCAGAGTGTACCTTGTAGGCAGGCGTCTCCATAGGACACAAATGCAGACGCAGTACCAGACACTTCCCATTTCTGACATTGTCACACGGCAGTTCCAGCAGCTGCCTTCACCCCAAGCTTTCATAAATTGTTGACAATGCCCACTGTCAAATCGGTTGGAAGCCCTAACGCTGGAGATATTTGAAAATAGGGGCTTTCAAGAGTAAATTAAGGTGAAGTAAGGTCATAGGGGTAGGACGACGTTCCAACTGGGCTAGTGTCATTGTGAAAAGGAGGAGGGGAAGATCATTTCTGAGGGAGGTAAATGCAGAGAGAAGGTCACATCAAAGAACTATGTGTTTACAAGTCAGATACAGCCCCAGTCCTGGACTTTGGCTTCCAGAACTATGAAAAATTTCTGTTGTTTAAACTACCTGACTGTTATTATTGTATTCATTAACTAAAGTTTCAGCTAATTAGATGATAAATTTAGAATTATAGACTCCTAACAAATGGGTCTCCTTGGAATAATCAAACCTTTTTCATAGGCTTATGTACAATAATATTTGTACAAAAATATAAGGCTATTTTAAAGTACAATTTATTAATGTATGTTAATTCAAAGTAATTAAAACTTTAATAGGTATGTGAAGATTTTATAACAGTTTTAGACTTTTTATTGCTTCTTTGTGAATTTCACACTGTGCACCCCAATCCCACTCATCTCCCCATCCCTCCAGTCCCTTCATAGCCACCCTCTGCCTCCCCCCCAAAAGAATGAAAACAATTAAAAGATAAAATAAAAAAAATAAACCATCTCTCCATGGAGGCTGTGGTGTATCATGGCGCTTCACAAAGTCTATATCCTTTATTCCCAAACAGCCTTACGTGCTAATGTCCATTGCAGTGAGTCATGGTCTGGAAACATTTGGCTTCTGTTACACTATGAATACTGGATTGTGATTCCTCCTACATAGCCTGTTGCTGCTATCTGAGACAGCATGGACATCCTGCCTCTTTGGTTCTGTAGGATTGGCCCCTTGAGCTCCAGCAGTTCATAGATGGCATAGATGTTGGGGTGGGCCAGCTCAGAGCCCTGGATCTCCACCTGGGTTGTAGCTGGTCAGCCTGCCAGCTCTCCTGCATTCAGCGCATGAGGCCAGCTCTCCAATACTGCCCAGGTACACACACACACACACACACACACACACACACACACACACACACACCACCACCACCACCACCACCACCACCACCCCCTCTCAAAGCAAAACCTTTAAAAGCAGCAAAATAAATCATGAAAAGGAGACAAAACATTCTTAAGAAAAACGGCAGAGATTGTCTGTTACACTGTAATTTTAGGACTCGGATCATGAGAAAAGTTGGGAATGGTGTTAGAGATCAGAAGTAATTTCTTAATTAGGTGTCTTTGGTAGTTAAACTAGCTAAGGCCGGGTGAGTTGAAACTTTGACAAGAAAGTACCAAAGCAGCCAATGGAAAACGCAGTGCGCATGCAATGAGGTCAAGGAAGCCTGCTCACTGAGTGGATAGCTAGAGCATTTATTTCCAGGGACCTTTTGAAATTTCGTTTTTTAAGATTTAGTATTGACTTCTGAAAATATTAGTACAAGACGATGTCACACTTTAGACTCTGGTTTTATTTAAGATGTAAACAGTTATAGTCAAAACCCAAACAAGTGTTGAGGTGGCTTCTGGAATTAAGGTTGACGGAACAGTCTACAGGTGTCTTTCATCTGTACGAGAATATCATTTTCATCAGTCTCCTTCTTACAAGCTTTTTGTCTGCTGTGGACACTGCATTACCTAGTCCTTTCTGAGTCTCTCCCTTTGTAATAACACTTCACGGAAGCGTTTGGGACCCTTGCTTTGACGTCAATGAGGCTCCTTGTCTTTGAAGCCATCAGTGGGGGATAGACAATGGTGCTCAAAGGGCAGATAATTGAAATTGCTTTGGAATTAATCGGCTAGCAATTTTCTTACAACAAAAAGAGAGTAGTATGGTTCTGGTGTATCTTTCTTAGGAAATGGCATTTACTCTGGTATAATTGGAAAATTATTAATTTGCATCATGAATAAAACACTTTTATGCTCTGTCTTTACAGTTCTTCCTCAAACATTATTTTGCTATGTTAGTATTTTATGTTAAACAACCCTAATAATTCTAAAGTCACTTTTTCCCTATTTTATGCATTACTTGAATTTCTTTTCTTCTTCCTTCATACGAATAAGTGGAGGAATAAGATAATGTATTGTTTTTTTGTTTTCTATTCAAAGTGTATTGAGGAATAGGACAAACAGGTGAAGAGATGGTAAATTGTTGAATTTTGATGCCCCCACCCTGACATACACATACTACAAATTCTAGAAATATCTAACTAAAGAATTCTCAACTCTTTCATCTTTGTATAAAAAATTATTTGTTTTATTTTATCTTAAGATAGGATCTCATGTAGCACAGGTTGGCCTGAAACTCACTTTGTAGCTAAGGTTGGATTTGAACTCCTGATCTTCCTGAGTTTCTGAGAACTAGACTCATACACATGCCACTATGTCCAGCTCTTTCCAGAAGAAGTGTTTGCCTGTCTTGGATTCTGCCCTCGAGTATTCAAAAGACAAGCTAGGAAGGTAGGTATATCTGAGTTCGAAATGTGGTGGGGCCATTTCATAGTCTTGTGACACTTGGCCAATGATAACTAATTGGTGAGATTTCATTGAAGATTAGGTCACATAACTCCTTGAGGCAGTACTTGTGGAAGCCTCACATTATGATCAGCTCATTGGCGGTGGGGATGGCTTCTGCTGGTTTTATTAATATACAGTGCCAACCCAGCACATGCTCTGCAGACCTCAGAGGCAAACTTTGCGACAGTGTGGCCTATTTTCAACCCCACTGCCCAAAAGCTTTACCCAACATGTCCTCATGGAAAAGTTCAGCTTCCCTCAATCAAAATAACAGCACTTGAAAACACTCCTTGTCTACAGGCTGTTCAGCTTTCACGCTCAGTCCGATAAAAGCAAGAATGATGGAGAGCATTCTCAAATGTTCAGGACAAGTCTGACTTCAAGGATATTTGAGTTCAATATCTTCAATTGGTTTTATGTCATTGCAAAAAGCACCAGGAAAAGAAAGTGAAAAATCTCACTTCAGTAGTAGTCAGGGCAATGTGTAATAAGCCTAGTGTGATGGTTTGTATCTCCTTGGCACTTTTAGAAGGTGTGGCCCTGTTGGAATAGGTGTGTCACTCTGGTCGTGGGTTTAAGACCTTCACCCTAGCTGCTTGGAAGTCAGACTTCTGCCAACAACCTTCTGATGAAAATGTAGAACTCTCACCTCTGACTGCACCATGCCTGCCTGGATGCTGCCATGGTCCTGCCTTGATGATGATGGACTGAACCTGTAAACCAGTCCTAATTAAATGTTGTCCTTTACAGGACTTGCATTGGTCATGGTGTCTGTTCAGAGCAGTAAACCCTAACTAATACACCTAGCAGGGTATAAAGACAGAGAGAGGAACTACTGGGTAGCTCAATATGGCAGCAGCCACTGCTTTTACCCAAAATGTGGAATCCAGTGCAGGGACTTAGTTTCTCTGTACACTGGACAGTGGCTGTGGACATGCTTCACCTTGATTCACATAGTTGGGACCCATGCTTCCATCTGGATTGGATGAGTTTAATGTAGTGCCCATGAGCACAGATGAAAATCAGCTTTGGGTGGGAGGGGTCAGTACAGGTCAGTGGTCCATTCCTTGGTCCAAATAAACAAGGGCATTTTTCTTCTGAGAAGACACACACCACTGTTTCTAGGGTAAAATGTGTATAGTGCTAGAAAGAATAACTACTTATTTCAGTGTTTTCCCACAGAAGGGGAAATTTAAGAACCACAGAAACATAAGTTATAAAGTCGACCTGGATTCTACAAATAATGGTAGAAATAACCTATTTTACAAGTTGTTTTAAAGTAGAAAAATAGGTTCAATTTTTTTTCTGAATTGTAAAAAATGCAGAAGCTTTGAAATGGCATTTTATCTGGGACCACAGCATTCCAGTCACTTGTTTTCTAGTGTACATCCTCATTGAGAGTGGGCTGTGAATGGATTTCTTTGCTGGCTTCTCCTTTCACGTCAGGGTCGGGGAAACTTTTGGTTTGGAGCAAAATAATTTATAGATATTATAAATATAATATATATTTATATTATACACACATATGTGTGTGTATCACAATAGGAAACCTTTTCTGTTTTAAAATGTTTAGGATAAGTGAGGAGAAAATGACTGCGAGATCCATCATATAAAACAAATATCACCTCACATATGAATATATCCATGTAGACACATGTGAATCAACCCAGATCCTAATGACACAGTGTGACTTAAATATGGCCTTGAGGAGTGACCAAGACAAGGTAAAACCACCATGGCTGATGTCCCTGCCATGATGAAGCTGAAGAAGAAGGAGGAAGATTAGCAGCTTCAGAATGAGTAAACAGATGACTGAAAATTTGGTTATGAAACCACTCTGCATAGGGCTTTAACTGACCGCTTAGGAATATTCTTGAGCACCAACCTAGAGTCCCCACCAAAAAACCCCCATAAATTATCTACAGCTGTTTAATTTCTAAAATGGGATATATTGCAAAAGCACTGTAACTTAAGGTGGAGAAGTGAAAACGTATAATTATGACCACTTCATAGACTAAATAAAAGACATTAATTTGCTTTCCCCTTTCATGGATTTAAATACTCAAATGATTTTTTTTCCTTTTAGTCAAGAATCACACACAGAGCATCCTTTCAACTCTGTAGCTGGGGAATTTAAATCCGTTTATACTTTGAATAAGTTAAATAAATGACCGAGAAGGTTCTGTCCCAGTACTTTCAGAGGGGAATCACATTTCCCACGGTTTGTTTAGGGTGTGCCATTTTGATTTCTGGGATGTAGATTTTAATTTGATATAAACAGGCTATTATGAGTCTCTAATAGAAGGACCCAAGCTTCACTAAGCGTTTTTGGCCGGATAAATGGTAAGGGTGTTCATTTCCTAGAACATTATGAAGATCCTTCAATGTTTTAAATGTGCAGAAGTTGTTGAGTGTGAAGTAGTTCGTTGTGTGATTGTTGGCTCCTAGAACCTTTTCCTGGTAATCAGATGCTTGAAGTACAGAATGGTGAGCCGAGTACTCCCTCCCCATTGACAACAGGTTGGCTTTTCCTTCAAACCTATTTTGAACATCTCAACGTCAATCTGAGTAAACTCCACTCCAACTGCAGTGGCCAGTGTAGCTGTGACTGCTACTCCCAGGATGCCTTGCTTTGGAAGTCTCTACTTCAAGCGAAACAACCTTCATTGAATTTAAATGACCTGTGCATATCCTGTAGCTATTCCCATTAAGCCTGGGAGAAAGGGAGTCTTTTCCCGAGATTCAGCCAAACTGCAATGGTGAAAGGTGAAGCTTGTGATTCTTCCTTATGAGGAGCTTGTGGTTGGACCAAATGTAGGGCTTGTAGTCAATGGAACCAGAAGTTGTGTATAGGAGGGCTCTGTCCCCTGCTGCTAATACTGCCAGGCTGATTTCCATGCTTTTTGCATTAGTCTGGGAGATCTCTTGGCTGCAAACCATCTCTTAGGGTGGCAACATTATGCTCTGATAAAGGCTTTTCTTAAGGCTATCTTTCCTTGCCTGTTGATGGTCTCATCACTGGTACAGTGGGATGAACTAGTTGCACCAAGAACAGAAAGGCTCAAGGATTTTCCACGCCAGCCCCACCCAGCAGCAACAAGAAGACGGCCTTAGACTTCCAGAGACTGGCCATGAAAAGCAGAGCCTGCACAAGTCAAGAGCTACGGAGAGCTGAAAGGGAGAACAGGAAGCCATGGCCATTAGCCAAGCTCCCAAGGACAGCCAGAGTCCTATGTCTACAGCTGTGGACACTGAGTGCTTTCCCTGGTATCTGGACCTCAGTAAACACTATGGAAGCTACTCCTTATCTACTCCAGTCTTCCCTCTGCATGGAGCAATAGAACCCCTAGGCGGCATTTGTGTAACATCCAGAGATTCATAGTTATTGATTATTGACGATGGGTAATATGCTGTGAAAAATCCTGTAAAGCCTAAGGATTTTTAACCCCAGAAACAGATGCAAATTACTCGGCAAATAATATATTCTAAAATGAATGAGAACTAAATAAAAGCATTTACACTTCTCTAACCACAAACTGATTGGGAAGAAACTGTTCAGAAGGATGACAGGAAGCTCAGAGGGATGTGCTATGGGAATTAAAATCTTCAAAACTGAGGACACGCGTGGCTGCTCTATGCAGGAAGACTTAGGTATTTTCCAGAGATGACTTTCCCATACCTAAGGCAAGGCTTGGTGCCAGTAACAGTGAAAGGCATTCAAATGACTGAGGCTAAATTCAACCAGAGGTTCTGTGGCACTCCAGCAAGAAAGGCAAGATGGCTGCAGAGAGATCTGTGCTAGTTTCTAGAAGGACTTAAGTGACTAGCTAAGAGATGGTTTTATTCTGTAATGTCAGAGAAAGCAGGATGTGTGTAAAAGGACTTTGGGTAAGAAAAGTGTCCAATCCATGTAGGTAAAGATTCACCCGGGCCTCTGTTCATTTTGTGTTTGAGGAGACGGAAGTCCATTAAGAGTGATTGCATTGTCTGAGCTCAGGCAACTGGCCCTGCCGGGGCACTTTGTTGTTCTGCAGCACATTTTGATGGCCTACCAGAAGGCCTCTCAGAAATGAGGACAAGTCGTGTTTGTTCCTTTTCACATAATTGCATTGCTGTCTTTGGCTATGGTCCATCAGAGGGCAGAACAACATTCCAGACCGCATCGGACACGGTGTCTAAGGCCCCATAAAGGCCTAAATCAGTGTTCCTTGACTTTTAATACCTGAGATTTCTTCTGTTACATAATGCCAAACTGATGCCTTTCTCCAGTCTTCTTGTTTGAAACTTCAGTATGAAGGAAGTCACAAACAAAAATTAGAATGAGTTTTGGAGTTGAAATGACACATAGGATACACAGGAGGGTTTTTTTTGTCTTCAATAGCATCGACACAGAATTGCTAACACACGCAGTGGTGATAGAAGGTAGCAAAAGCTTGAGGGTATTGCTGAGGCTTAACTTGATCACCATATATGGAGCTCACAGAGGAGTCGGTAAGAGTGCACCCAAGGATTTATCTTAGATGTGTTTGTTCAAAGAATATCAACATGCCAAACACTGAGAAGAGACACAGGGATTAAATTTATTCCAAAGCACAGGGAGACATCAGTTGGGAGCACCTTAAATGGCACTTCGAGTCTCTCTAGTTGGAAGAGAGCGTGTGGTACTTTGAAAACTTTCATGATCGTTGACTCCTAACTATGTGAAACTACATATTCATGGGAAAAATTTTAGGGATGTGGACCCTTATATTGCTATAAGAAATCTAAGGTAGCAAAGAGCCTGAACTCAGTATATGACCTTTTACCTTGACCCCATGTCCTAATTTAAGCCACTCTTTCACCATCCAACAAATATGACAAAGGTATCATAACCCTTAACCAACTCAACACCCACTATCTGTGTCGGTTACACTGACCACTCCTGTGCCAGCTGCCTATCTCACATTATTAGGAATAACAATCTTCCCAATTATTTCTAGCCTTTTATGGCAGGAATTGGTAGTCCTCTTCCCACCACAAAAGGAAGTGGGAAGATGATTGGAAACAACAGTAAGTTATAATAGCAGAACGTGATGAAGAAGGAGGGATGGTAGACAGTGGCTCCTGGGTCAAGTCTACATAGAACTCTGAGATGCACACAGAAGCGGCAATGCCAGGTGATACAGAGCTACTCACCTTGAATGAGGGTGAAAAAAATGTGCAGGTTACACACTTAGAAATTTCCAAGTGATCAGGAAAAATACGTGGAAGGTCTGAAGTACTGGTATCTGGTATTATGAGAGCAAATTAGTTTAATAACACCCCATCTCCTTCATTAAAAGAGGGCCATTAGCTAAAACGGCTTGCACTGGTCTTGAGAAAAACAAAATGAGGTGACCAGGGAACAGAGGAGTAAACTCTTGAGGGGAGGAAAGCCCATTAAGGATAGCGAAGGAAAGACAAAAAAACAAAAACAAAAACAAAAAACAAAAAACAAACTGGGCGGTGAGGAGTGTTTAGGAAAACACATCAGAAGACCGAAAGAAAATGTTCAAAGGGGCCAAAGTCAGCTCCCACAGGACAAAAGTCAGAACGGTTCATGTGATGGACACTTTAAATAAAGCCCAAGTGCAGCCTGCACTGCAACTACAATTTGAGCACACTCAGCATGCCTTTGAAAAGGTCATAATTACAAACAAGCAACTTTCCGGCATTAATCACCAAGCTTCCAAAAGTGCTTCCTGGAAAACATTTCCCCCTTAATGGGACTTCACTTGCTTATTCCCCATAAGGAATGGAGTTTCCACTCAATATAGAGCGGGAAGCTTGACTGTACTGATAACACAGAGGTGGGGAGTTCTTTACAGGTTAGAACTCCCTTATCACAACCTTGCCTTCCAGAAAGCTTGAATTAGGAGATGTGGCTCTGGGACAGAGGCAAGAGAAGATGTGGATCCTACTTCCATAAGAAGCAAATTAGCTCCCACTTGGAAATTGAGTTTAAGAACGACATGCAAATGTTTATCCATTAGCCAGTTGAAGTAAGCTGGACGGGTGATTACAGAATATATTCGAGGGTTTCTAGACAACCTCTTTTGCTGAAAAGATAGACTGCAACACTCGGAATTTCTGAGAAATGAAACCACCTCTTCCTTCCGGGTAACACACACATTCATCCATTTAGCTTGTGAGTTATTCACTTTCAAACAAGAGAACTAGGCTGCTTAATTTCACATCAATGGATCGACTCATTTTCTGGATGTTAAGCACATGCCTTTATCTGCAATCTTTTGTTCATATCAATAAGAATAACATTCAAATATTTTTATCCTCAACAGCACTTACAATTATTAGTGTTTAGAAAATCCATTTCTTGACAAACCAGTTTTGATGATAAAGGGCTGGATTTTCTTCAGCCACAGAATACCACTGCTCAGAGACTGTGGTGGTCAATAATTCATCACTGTATATTGTTCAAAGCCACTAAAGGAAGAAGTCACATTAGCTACTCCCTGTGGTGTCACAGATCACGACCTTAAATTGAACTTCAGGAAATGGGCCAGTGAGACCGATGGAGTAATGTCTGCCTGAGAATTTCCATTTACACTTTTAAAGAATAGGCTCACGGATTCCTTGAGAGGTTTCTGAATGCAAGCTGGAGGTCATTGAGTGAATGAGGAGGGACAGTGAAAAGGACAGGGACACTTGGTTGCCCTCTAGAGGTAAACAGTTGAAGACACCAGGTACTCCAGACATATGGTTTAGACGCCTCTGAATTGGAACTAGCCTGAAGGCCTCCCACCCCAAGGAGTAGCTTTCAAGGAACCAGAAGGTGCCATGCAAATTTCTGAAGGAGGGAAGCAACCAGCAGTCTACATACCCATGATGCCTATGAACCACAACAACGACCAGCATGGTACTATAACCCTAAGAGTACCAGCTGCTCTGTAACTGGACTTAAAGTGTGTTTAACAAGAGGGCCATCATGGCTGTTACTAGAACCTTAGACAACTGGGTGGGGCCAGTGACGTTACGCATCTCAGAGGAGATACTGGAACTGCCACTTTACTAAACCAGCATAATCCCTTAACTGCATTCTAAAGGTTTGTCCTTACACCCATAGAGAGGTACAGTGTTCACCTCTCATCAAGAAAACTTCTCCTCTTTGCAACGAAAAGGGAGCATTACGGATGACAAGCACAACCAATCAAAACACAAAGTTGCTTGGCCCAGCCTCAATGGAGCTTCTACAGCTAGTATGATGTACCTGCGGGACACTGCAGAAGAAAGGCCGCAGGGATAGTAAAAGCCAGAGCATCAGGGAGCTTGCTGTTGAGACTGCCCCTCCCAGCCATGCCAGAAGCTGTATCCATATACTCTGGCCAACGTGGTTGCTCAAACGTGATCTGAGTAGGGACAACAACAGACGTGTTACAGTGGATGGTGAAAGATCTCGAGGCTTCAGCCTTAGGCAGAGCTTCAGGTACCTAAGGGATGCTGCGAGCTGGAGAAAAAGCCTACCCCAGGGGAGAACACACCAATTCATTATGCGATGTCAAACAGCTAATCCTGAAGACACGCCTACAAGTAACATTATGAAGGCTGAGCAGGTTACATTTAGGAAAGAGCATACATATATGTGTATATCACATCTGCCCTTTATAATATCTATTCTATATGCCTTTTATAATTATTAATGAAGAAAGAGGTCATGGATTCGAAAGAGAGCAGAGAGAAGTAAAGCTTTGGATTGAGGAAAGGGGAGAATGATATGATTACATCAAAATCTCAAAAACAAAGTAAATATTTTTTTAAACAAAATGAAGGTGAGCAGCAGTGGTCCCTCGAGGGTGACACAGCCTGGCCTTTGGGTTTTGCAATGAGAGAGTGAGAGAGAGAATGCTTCTGGACATTTCCTGGGATGGTAACTCCTCACTGGGGGGTCATGTTTGCCTGGTCTCTGATAGGCAAACTTTAAGGCACTGCTTTGCTTTATATTAATGATACATTTCTGAAAAAGTTTTCAATGAAGGGAAATATACAGGGCCAACAGTGTTTTAAGGGCTCTGGCTGGGCAACTATCAACAACCAAGGGAGGGGCTAGGGATACTCTGTGGTAAGGAGCAGCTGCTGTTGTCACGGAGACTGTGGTTTGGACTCCAGCATTGAGGTTAGGTTGCTCCATCATCATTCTACATCCCAAATATCTGATGCTCTCTGGCCTCAGTGTGCACCAGCACACTCAGGTGCACACGCAGGCATGCATCAACTCTTTCTCTCCCTCTCTCTCCCTCTCTCTCTCTCTCTCTCTCTCTCTCTCTCTCTCTTTTTCTTTCTCATATATACACTCTCTATTTCTCTCTCTTTCTCTGTCTCTCTGTCTCTCTCTCTCTCTCCCTCTCTTTCTCTTTCTCATATATACACTCTCTATTTCTCTCTCTCTGTCTCTCTGTCTCTCTCTCTCTCCCTCTCTTTCTCTTTCTCATATATACACTCTCTATTTCTCTCTCTCTCTCTCTCTCTCTCTCTCTCTCTCTCTCTCACACACACACACACACACACACACAGTGAAAAGATTTAAAAGGAACCAATAAGAAAGTCAATCATGGACATAACGACGTTGAAGGAAGAAACATTTCTTTGCTTTTTTGGATTCAAAGTAAGAATTTTTGTCTTGGGTTTCTTCCAGAATAACAACACTGAGCATCCTAAGAAGCACTGCCCACAAAGGCTAATCCATCTGACAGCTTTGGGTAAATTGACATAACTCCTTTACTCAAATAGGGGTGCTTGTAATCAGTGGATGATAGAATAGTTCAACTGATAACCTCAAACAATTTGTATAGCAAACAATTTGCGTCATGCCACTGAGGATTTTAAAAAAAATCATACGTTCAAAGGACAGTGTGGTAATGATTTTAGTACTTATTTTCCAAAAATATACATTTATTCTCCAATATGAATTCAATAAGGTGAAAATTAAGAGTCCTATTGATTGCACTTTGTTTTTAAGAATGGTGACCTCAGATTATCTAATTATTTCTATTAAATTAAGAACAGCCAAAGCGAAAAACAAGGAAGGATGCTGTTCTGTTTGTGTCAGATGTTAGGTCTGTGTTCATGGGTGATTGAATTAGAAGTTGGCTACAGAGGAAGGTTAGGGAAGGGTAATGCTGATTATCTGACCCTAGAGTCATTGTAACTAGAACTTTCTCCTCCCTATGCTGAAGCAAAGTGGTTGGTATCGACTTTTCCTAAGCACTCTTTCTTGAGACTTTCAAAACTCTCTCTATAAATTCACCTAGCCAGCCAGCCAGCCTGTCATCCAACAACTGTCTGGACTTCTTGAAAAATATTCCTTTAATATCATTTAGAAAAAATTGTGTTATTTAACTGATTAAATTGGTTATATATTTTACAGACCTAGACTTACGTAGTACATTTAAATGAACAAATTTATATTGTATGCATTTCTGATGTGGTATAAAGTTTACTTTTCATATTTTTATTTTTAAACTTTACTTTTTAAGATTGGATCTATGAATAGAGAAATTTGAGAATCAATATGATGATATAAACCCTAAAGATAGCTTAGATTAGGGCTGGGAAATGCTCAGTTGCTAAACTCTTGCTGGGCAGAAATAAAGAATTGAGATCAGATTTCCAGAAACCAAATTAATTCAAGGCGGGCATGTAGCTTGCCTACAATCCCAGCCTCAGAAGGAGACAGGATTCCCCAGAGCAATTGGGCTAGTGAGGCTCACAATAGCAGTGAACTGTGAGTTTGATTTGAGGGACTCTGTGTAGTTTCTTGAATGAGAATAGCTCCCGTAGCCTATATATGCATATGTTTTGTCCCCAGCTGGTGGAACTACTTGGGAAGGATTAGGAGGTGTGGTCCTGTTAGAGGAAGTATGTCACCGGGGAAAAGCTGTAAGGCTTCAACAGCCCAAACCATTCCCAATTAGCTCTCTCTGTCGTATGGTTGTGGATCAAGATGTGAGTCCTCAGTTACTGCTGTGGTGTCGTGCCTGCCTACCTGCCTGCCTGTTGCCATGGTCTCCTCTGTGATGGTCATGGACTCAAACCCTCTGAAACTGTGCATCTCCAATTACACTCTTTATGAGTTGCTTTGGTCATGGTGTCTTGTTGCTGCAATAATAATGCAACTTAGATGCCCTGCCTGACTGAGGTGGAAGAGTGATCGAGGATGAGTCCTGGCACTAACTTTGGGCACAACATACAGGCATGACAGAGAGACAGAGACAGAAAGAGAGACAGGGACAAATGAGTGACAGAGAGACAAGAAAAGAGACATGGAGAGACAAAGAGAAAAAAAAAGAGACACGGAGAGAAATTGAGTTAAAGAAGAAAAATTGAATCTGCAAAGACATTTTTTTTTCTTTAAGGAAAATGTACATCAACCATCCACCTTCAATACCTGTCTGTGTCTGATTTCCAGCATGACGGCCTGATTCCAGACCTGGACCACACAGGTTATTCTGCCTGTTTTCAGCCATGCTCACCCCGCTGCCGCCTTCTCATAACACACACACACACACACACACACACACACACACACACGTACAAGTAAATACACGTAGTATACTCAACACCTGATCACTACACAGCGAGTATGGAATTCTGAAACTACAAATCAGTTCATGATCTCTTCCTTGTTCAAACTCCATCCAGCAGTGGCTTTAAAAATTTTTTTCATTTATAGCAAAACCCAATTTTTTTTTCTTATGCCTTGTGAGGATTTGACTCCAATTGACCTCTGGTGGCCTCCCTTCCAGCCCCCAGCTCATATCATCATCCTGCCTCTAGCACTTCACAAGCTGCCCAGCCTTCAGTCGAATGGTGTTCCTCTGGAAATTCAAATGCATCCCTCCTACACCTCATTTAATTAGTTAAGGAAATGTCCCTCTCTGTCTCAGCCATCAACTCCTGGGACTCTGACTGTGTCCATTGGTTACGACTTGACACTACATATTGACTTGTAATTCTTTCTTTTTCTCTTAGGAGCACAGAATGTCTTGTTCACTGATGCATCTCTGAGACCAGGAAGCACTCAATAAAGATTAGATGGGCTGAGAAGACACTGAAGGAATGTCATGCTCTCTCCTCTGTCTTTCTGACACTGATATCAAAGCAAACCATAGACGCGGTGCTCAAAAGGCCATGCTACTTAATCACGGACATCTTTGCAATTAGGATGTAGTGATTCTTCTATCTAACAGTAAAGCAACTAGAAACCAAAACTTCAAAATGGGTGGGATGTTATAGATCTATAATATGCACAATTTAAATCATACACATTTTTGAAAGTTATTGACAGTCGTTTTTCATAGTTTATCCCCCTTTCAGGCAACTCTTCATTGCTTTGAGTATATTAAGTTAGACAGACATATAACAGAAGTGCTTGGAATCTCACTGCCCAAGTAACAACTGAATATATTCTGCAGTAAATCTTGACCATATTAAATCACAGAGAAATAATTTAAATGTTTAGATAGTTCCCAGTAAATTCAATGGCTTGTCTCAAAGTGGCCACTAGTTCTATGAAAGATTCCTAAATGCTTCCTTTAGGATATTTTGCCTAAGTTAAAAAGAAAGCAAACAAACAAACACAAACAAGCAAAAAACCAATCAAACAAACAAACAAAAACAACTCTCTTGCTAACTAATATTTTTTATTTATAAGGAAATTACCATTAAAAAAGTCTTGCCTCAGAACCTGACTTATAGGATGTAAATTTTTGTTTACAGAGTTGGTGCAGATGGTATGAGTTAATCTATATGGAAATTAATAGGATACATGACAGTTAGAAAATATCTTGAGGTAAAAGAATATTGAAACACAATTATTGCTGAGTATCACCAAGATATATGTTTAATAAGACTACCAAGTTCTGGACACAGTGTTAAACATTGGAAAGATAAACAATGACTTAACAAATGCACATCGCTTCTAATAAGGGCTCTGAGGCATGCTTTTCTGATTTGATCATAATCTTCTTTCTCTGTCATCACTAACTGTATGACCAACTTTTTGGTGCCAAGAATGGCAGATGATAAGATAATTTAAGTTCATGTTTAAGACATTTGAAAGCATTGATGACTCAGCAAGATGATAAAGAAAATATGTTTTCAGAAGTCAGACTTGAAGGTTGAAGCTTGCAGACTTAAATAGAAATTCCCAAGCCAAATTCGTCCTGGTATTTGATAAAACTCAGGCAACATGGAGTTGTGTGTATTATCTGGGATATATAAAACAAAAGATACAGTTCCAAGATTGGAAATTTAATAACAGATCTACATAAAAATTCAGGAACCTCCAAATCTTTAGAGCAAGTGTGAACTATAAAACTCATATCAACCAGCCAGTCTGCAGGACACAGACTAGAAGACTTGGTTCTGGCTGCAGAATTTTTCTGCTTTCTGGGGGGTATAGCTCTGAACTCACGGAACTCCATACAATGAATAGCTGCAAGTAAGAAGTTAGTTACCATACTGGTCAGTTGATAGAGTTTCAGTTGTGGGGCAGAGGGAAGTGTAAGGATTCCTGACAGAGCCTCTGGTGGTTTGAATAAGAGCGCTCCCCGTCCCACTCACAGACTTGAATGCTTCAACACCTGAGAGTCAGACTATTTGAAAGCAGTAGGGATATTAAGAGTTGTAGTCTTGTTGGAGGAAGTGTATCACTCGAGGCGAGCTTGATGTTTAAAGAGCCCATGCTAAGCCTGTAGTCTCTCAGTCTCTGTCTCTGCCTCTCTTCCCCTCTCTCTGCCTATAGTTCAGGATGTAGCTCTTAGTTACTGCCCTGGCATCTGCCTGCACGCTGCCATGCTTCCCGCCATGATAATGATGGACTGAACCTCTGAAGCCAGCCCCAGTGAATCCCTTCTCTCATAATAGGTGCCTTGTTCACAGTGTCTCTTCACAGATATACATCCTGTTTCCTGTTTAGGCAGACTTGTACCAGCTGATCAGAATGACCAAGGTAAGCGTCTAGAAAAATATGAGCTCTTGAGCGCTATGCACCTTAGGGAGCAGAAACGAAGGGTAAGAGAACCAGATATCAGCAGTTGGACTTACCAGACAGAACTGGATTTTAAGAAAGAGAAGAAAGAATGAAAGGTCATATTAGAGTGAATGAAAATTGAGAGGCTTCCTGCTGGGCAGTGGTGGTGCATACCTTTAACCCCAACAGGCAGATCTCTGGGTTCTAGCCTGGCACAAAGAAATTATTTCCAGGGAACCCAGGGTTAGACAAAGAAAACCCATCTCAAAAAACAAAACAACAAACAAACAATTGAGAAATTTCCAAGAAAATTGATAAAAAATATCTGTTCTCAGAGTCGGAAAGCTTAAACTCAACATGGGATAAATTAAAAACAGGTTACACACCCAAAGAAGTAGGAGAGCGAATGTGCCATTTTCCAAAATCGAAAATGAAATGGCAACAGAATGTCGTCAAGTCATGGGACAAAAACAGCTGCCAGCCTAGTGCTGCACACCAGCCAAAATATTGTTTAAAAGAGAGAGTGACCCGAAATTCCCTTGCAATGACAAAAAGGCCAGAGTTTGCAATGAGTCCTCAGAAAGAATAAACATCAAGTAGAAGGAAACAGATTCTGGGCAAACATCTAAGATCCAAGAAGAATTGAGGAACAAAATAATAACAAAAATAGGAAACGGTATCAAATCAAAATATTTCTATCAGCAATACAGATAATCAGAAAGAAGGTTGTTTGAAGTGTGCTAAGGATCTCTGAGATGGAGTCACATTTAAGAGGTGGTGATGTTCTTAGAAGGGAGTTTCTATAGCAAGGACTCCTTCGATCTTTTTTTTAAATTGTCCTCAAGTTGAAACAGTACTTTAAATGGATGAGACCTCATAAAAATTTGATTTGAACAGATAAAATTCTAATATGGCAATCTGTACATTAAATAGAGGGTATAGATGCCCACCTCATCAAGGAAATAATAGATTTTTTTCAGTTTAGGTAACTTTATGTGTACAGATGTTTTGCTTAGGAAAGTGGCTGTGTCCTACATGCTCAGACTATGGAGGCCAGAAGAGGGAACCATATCCCTTGGGGCTGGAGTTACAGATGGTTGACAGCTGCCACAGGAAAGTGCTGGAAATTGAGCCCAACACCTGTATAAAAGCAGGCAGTGCTGCTCTTAACCTCTGAACTATCTCTCCAGGGGCTTTCTGGCCTGCCATTCTGGCTGACTTGGTGAGTGATAGATTCTGAGTTTGTCTCAAACAAACAAACAAAACGCAGTACAATAGGAGATATCCTGTAATTATCCTTGATCTTCGAAGTCACACACGTTTGCACACACACACACACACACACACACACTCTTCATACTTTGGTGCATCTTGAATGGGTGGGTGCTTTTTCAACTGTCATTTTCAGCTTAAACCAGTCTCTGTGGTCTCATTGTTAATAGTTTCTCTCCTCATTCCTTTGATGATAATGGAATTTCAATGTCATGGTGTGTATGTATGTTTAGAGAGATAGGGCCTTAGTTGTCTAACAGCTCACAAATAGGGTTAGTGCACCCTGTGTCCATACAGAAGTGCAGATAAGTGCTCCACTTTGGGGTTGGTGGGGGCTAGCAGGGTCTTCTTCCCATTTGCCAATCCCATGGACTTGCTCTTGGATTTCTCAGTCACCAGAATTCATAGAGATACATTTCTGTTGTTTGTCCATTATTCAATTATAACAATTTACTTGAGCAATATTAATAACCTAAGACCCAAATTGAATAAATATTTCCTGTGTTTTTCAAGTCTGTACAAAAAAAAATTATGGGTCTTGTAATCTCTAAGCACTACATACATTTTCCGAAGCCATTTTAACATAAGTTGGGACCAGCTCTCCACTTAAGAAGCAGCCAGTTTCTAAGCTGAGTCATCTCTACTAATGTCTGACAATTCTTCACAGTTCATAGTATAGCTTTCTGTAGAAATTCCAGGGGAGGCAATTGTGGAAGTAAGTGCTTTGCAGCTTTGTCTGAGCTCAGAGCTTTGACAGGTTTTGAATGAAGATGAGGAAAAAATCAGAATGAAGTCCTGTGAGAGACAGCCAGCCAGAAGAAAACCCAGTAAGGAGGCTGGGGGAGCAGAGCGCCTGACTGCAGAGTCCTCCCTGTCAGGCCTAAGTGCATTTGAGCCACCACAGAGCTTTGAGTAAAGGGACAGGAAGCCATCAGAGGGAGGTGCAGAAGTCTCTTCCTATTTGTGCATTCTATGGCTACCAGGTTATATAAGACACAAAACCCAATTTTACTGACTTGGGCAGCTAAACTACCTGTGGTCACCAATTCATTCAAGTCATAAATATCATAATCAACCATGCAGCCCACTGGCGATTAAATGTGGTGTTTTATCTCCCTCTGTAAACACTTAACAGGAGTCTTCCAAGTCCCCTTTGCAAGTAACAAGAGGAGAAATCTAGTCAAAGACACCAACAAGGAAATTCTCATTTAGGGGAAGGGAAGCTATCCATTTCCATGGACAGGATTTTACTCAACAGCTGAGCTATATTCTTTGTCAAAGGAAGATGATATTTTATTCTCTCACTGCCTTATTTTTAATGTTCCTTAGCTGTACTATTAAAACCCATTGCGCTCTATTATAAAAATGCTTCGAAATCACACCAAAGGGAGCTATTCTTTATGCTATACAAATTTGGTATAGAAGGCATACTGTGACAATGAATAGCTAATAATATATCTGATAGTGTTGGAAGAATGACGGGAAATCATAACACAGCAATCAAGACTGATGACAGTGACTATTAATGATCATTAAACAGAATTAAATCAGATACATTTTCATTAGTGATTACTTAATTTCCCTCTGGCTTATAGGGACACTATTTTTGAGCACAGCCGATAGAGGTTGCCTCACCCTATTCCCCCAGTGTTATGCCAAAAGAACATTACATATTATAAATATTGGAATTTATTTGGCATTTACATTTTAAATGTTTGTTTCTGAACCACTGAGAAGCATGAAATAATGCATGTTTTGATTTTGCTAGGAATAAAAAGAATAGATTATACTGTTGATAAGCAAGTTGGTCTTTGGGAAGCAACTGGTACTATGTGCTGAAAAGGGACCAATAAATCAGTAAGAAGAAATGTGTAAGCATGAGATCCAACTGTAAGAAAGAGGACATTACTTGGATTATAACCAGAGGATCCAAATTTAAACTGCCCCCTCTTATTATCTTGGCCCTAAATTTGGAGAATCTCTCGAAGGTCAAGCACACAGTTGTCTCATTCATACTTCCAATGGCACAGGTCCAATGCCTGTTGGTTCATGAGTCAGAAATCCGCAAAAAATGGTTCTGAATCAAAATAGTACAGATGATGTCATAGAGAAATTTTAATTGAGCAATATGGCTGCTCTTGCCAGCAATCACATCCAAAGATATGTGGCCAGAATGCAGACTTGCCTTGGATCACAGAATACAACCCTAAACAATGAAGGCATATTTAGTTTGGTGCAGTCAGAGATAGGATATGCCCAACTCTCACAAGAACATCACAAGAAAGAGAGGCTACTTAAGAGAACAGAACAGGAAAGAGAGGTGCTTGAAGAAAGCAGGAGAGAGAGAGAGAGAGAGAGAGAGAGAGAGAGAGAGAGAGAGAGAGAGAGAGAGGCGGGGAGGGGTGGGAGGAGACAGTTTACAAATGGGTTTATAGGTGAAGACAGAATAGGCCAGAGAATGAGAATTAGCCAGAAGACTACACCAGATTGTGAGGATTAGTTTGAGAACAAGCAGAGCAATTCAGTCAGAAGCTGAGAGAAGCCAGATTGAATCAGTCAGTTTAGAGAGAAGAACAACTGAGTTGAATCTGCTAGCCAGAGTTCAGAAAGAGCTAGAAAGAGTGAGTTTATTCATCAATAAGTGTCCAAGATAACAATTACATCTGGTGAATAAAATATACTCTTACATGATGTAAAGACAAGTAAATGAGGCAGGAGCTGCTTACATAGTTCCATTCTAGCTTATCCTAACATCAGCTATAGTATTCATGTGTCTACTTTTCCTCCCCAACATAGTACATCCTCTGACAAGGGTTATGTATTTTGGATAGACCTCTGACCTAGCAAGATGCATCATGTAGCTCACTTATGAGTTTAAGTGGCTTTTCATTTCTTCAGCCTTTATTAAACAAAGAAGTGATTATACTACAGACTAAACTAAAGGCAACACTGGCGAGAACTGAAGGTGACTTCCAGGCTGAGAAAACGGACTCCCTCCCAGGGGCTCTATATCCTAATCCTCAGAAACCACGTTTTGAAACTTTCATAGCAGTTTTGAGAGGGGGACATTGGCCAAGGAAGTGAAGTGGCTTTAAAAGCTAGAATAGAAACGCTTTGGCACATTCGCACATCTATGCAGAGCAACACGAACTGCATAGATTTTACATAGCTTATGTTCATTGTTTGGTTTTGTTGTTGTTTGAGAGTGGTTGGCTTCAAATTCTGCATGAGCTGTAGCTAAGGTTGGCCCTGAGTTCCCTTTTTTTTTAACCTTTTTTTTATTGGATATTTTTTATTTACATTTCAAATGCTATCCCATTTCCCGGTTCCCTATCCATAAACCTCCTTTCCCACCCCCTCCCCCTTCTTCTATGAGAGTGCCCCTCCTCCCTCTTCTCCCACCTCTTCTCACCTCCTGACCCTTACATTCCCCAATACTAGGGAGTCCAGCCTTGGCCAGAACAAGGGCTTCTCCTCCCATTGGTGCCCAACAGGGCCTTGAATTCCTGATCCTCCTGTGTGTACCTCAGGTGGGTGTCCCATGTCCATCTGGCATCACCGTGTCCCTGTGTTGCATTGTTCTGAGTATGGGTATGACTAAGAACCCAAGTCTATTGAGATCCAGCTTTCTGTATCAATGTATCCTCACTTGATAGAAAGGGCTCAGGTCCTCATGCTTGCGAGAAGACACTTTACAGAATAAACCTCTCGTTTCACTTTAACAAACAAATGTGCTAGTGTTCATAAATCCCTTAAATGGAAAGAAAGCCCTATCTGGCCTTGGACTCCAATAGCTCCAGCATTGCATTGAGCACCGTACAATAGCAATGATTCTCCAAGACCTGAGCCGTGTTGTACCCATTTCATTAAAGCATTTAGTTCACATACAGGTCGAGCCCTAAACAGGCTAGGTATTAATTTCACTATAGGTAATGCATTTCCAATACACAATCCAAGCAACAAGATTTCGCTTTAATTGTTGCTAATAGGAAAGATGCCAACTTACTCCAGTGAGGTGAGCTGTCTACACAGTCACTCGAATCAATGCTTAAGCAGCAGAAATGAATCTTTTTTCCTTTTAGGAACAGTCCAGTTATAGCGAAAAGGTGCCTTTCAATCACAATAATTAATTGCTTCCTTATGTAGACTAGATTTTTAATTGGTTTCACACACAGGCTACTCTCTTTCACTTAAAAAAAACCTACCTTACTTAGATAAGTAGAGCTGGAGTCTAACTGATGGTTGAGCGCATGCCTCACCTGCTTTACAATGTTTTATGATTTCCATATAATAACTTCTCAAAGCCCATTTCCCTCAAAGGTTCTTTGAATTACAGTAGGTGATCACGTGGATTCATGTTGACAGGACTAGGCCTCCTGAGTGCTAGATATGGTGACTACCCCAAAGTCACTCCAGTGGGTTTTTCCTATGTGGTTTCTAAGCAAATCACAGTTAAACAAACATTACTGTGCTATTGGAGACTGCGTATTGTTACTGTGACTGTGCTTGGATGTGACACTGTCTTGAGATGAACCAGGTTCAAAACAATGTGTATGAAATGGTTTTTGGCATAAGCAAGACAAACAGGGTCCTCCTATGTGATCTGACTGGTGGCTGTCCACTTGTTTCTGTTGCCACCACAACCATGCTTCTGTTGAGTCTTCCAATCAATTGTGCTCTGGTTACTCTCAGACACTGAGTTATTCTGAAATACTTGAAGACTGAAACTAAAGAAGTGGCCACACATTATCTTCTATTTTAAAGTCAGTAACTCAGGCATTTGTAGAGGTGAGAATTCTTGGGGTATGACAAAAGGTTGAAATCTAGTTACTTTAAGACTAAGTACTCATTGGATGTTTCAAAGAGAGTTTTATCTTTATGCTTTTTCAGATGAGGGAATTCAATTCCTTCTCTTTTCAAGACTGAGGCCCCCAGTTCCTTCTAGGGTCCTAGCCACGGGTCACTTTCAGCAACTAAAGCAGTGGTTCTCAGCCATTCGAATCCTACAACCCTTTATGGTTCCTCATGCTGCAGAACCATAAAATTAATTCATTGCTACTTCATATAACTGTCATGAATTTTCATGTAAGTATCTGATATGCAGGACATCTGGATATGTTGGGGTCTTGACCCACAACTTGAGAACCTCATAACTAGAGGGTGTCTGCCTTTCTTGATAGAGAGCAATCTCCCTTTTCAAAGCAGTGCCCTCAAAGAGTCTATGTACCATGAAGACTTAACAGACTCAAATCTCTGTTACCCACTTCTGCCAGCTACAGGCAATTCTACAATAAACTCCCAACGAACTTGTCATGTTCCTCATAATAACCCTTCTCCCTCTTTCTCTGTAATGTCACATAATCACGGGAGGGCTATCTCACCATGTCCATAGTCTCTTCACAGGCTGTAGGGCAGGATTCGAATTTAAATCTAAGTTCTTCACTCAGCAGTATGATTTAGTCAAATGATTTGGTGGTATAGAAGTTTAATTGATTCATGAAAAATAGGTCTGATGAAATCACGTAACTGGTGAGCAATCGCCCTGCTGAGTCCCTCACGGGGGAAGAACTGTACCACCGTTGTGAGAGATGACAGTGTACACATCTCAAACCTCAGAAAGCACTTCTGAGTCATTTCTAGGAAAGCACCTGAGGAGGAGGAAACAGAAGTACGGGCATAAGAGAATTTCTATCAGGAGATTAGGGATGGAAGCAGAAAGGCCTTTTAAATAACAAGTATACACTGACTGTTACAGATGAAATGGTTGTGACTGAAAATTTAGATGTTGAAATCTGGGCATCCTGTGTGGTGATTTAGGACACTGTGCAGTGACCAATCATGAGGAAGCCTTCAGGAATGAGGTTCAGGCCTTAGCAAAGGAGGCTCAGGGGCTCCTTTGATGTAGGAGGAAGGAAGTCCTCACCAGACAGATGTTGAATTTCAGTCTTGGGCTTTTCAGCCTTCAAAATCATGTGAAATACATTTCCACTCAGTGTATGGTATTTTTGTTGAAGCAGCTAAACAAACAGAAACGGTGAAAACGAGAAGCTTAAAGTCTGTTGAAATTCAAATTCTACAATTCAAGGAAAAAATTTGAAAAGTTAAATATTCAATTAGATCTTTTTCCATGTGAGGCATTCTCTGCCTTGCTGGTCACATGACACTTATCACTGGCTCTCGTAATTTTCTCATTTCTGTGATGAGAAGCAGTTTCTCACAGTTTCCAGTGATGTCACACGCCTGTGTAAACCCTTCCCCAGCACGTTGACAAGGGATAAGGAAAAGGTGAATGGGTTTCATGTGTTATGAGGTTGTACCAATTTTGTCCTTGGGGTCACTCCTTTGCTTCCACATGTCTGGTTTGATGAAGAGGGCTTCCTTGCAAGAAATGAAATTCTATGAACAATCATTGATTGCGCTGTGGTGGCAAATCTGGACCCCAGTAGGTCTTCCAGGGATGGTGGCCTGGTTGATACTTTGATCATGATCTCTAGAGAGGGATGCCCAGGCACTCAGTGTCTTAATTTCTAACTCACAGGGAAAATGGAGCGGTAAGTGTATTTTTATATCACAAAGATTTTAGGGCAAATTGTTAGGAGACATAAAATAACAAATGCTTTTCATACCCAACCCATTGGTAAGTTTTGTGATGTGCACCTTCAAATTTAGAATAAAAAATTCTAAGGAGTCTGAGTTCCAAAGTCCAAGTTAGAGACCTAGAGAAAAGGGTCAGAGGTTAAGGGGTCCTGGGGCTATTAAAGGACACCAGGCTCAGTCCCCAGCTGATGGAATCAAGTAACTGGTGAACATCAGGAAGCTCACAGCTCCCTGTTACTACAGTTCAGGGGTTCTAATGCCCTCTTCAGGTTTCTAAGGATACCTGCACCCAGTGGACATACCCAGGCTCAGATCCATTCCCACCCCCACCTCATACAATCAAACCCCAAATCTGTTAATTCCAAGGTAGCAGGATCTTGCCACAGCCTTGTTCCTAATCTCACCCGATGATGGGAACAGCCTCATATGAGTGTAGGGCTGCTCTCTTTGCTCTTCCCTTTGTAACTCTGGCCTCAAAACACCAGGCAAAAGAATCCCACTAGCAAATTCCACTCTCTCTCAGCGCTTCAGACACCTAACAAAATGTTTCTTAGTCCCCGAAGATCTGTTTCCTTTCCTTCTGCACACATGAAACACACGGCCCTCTCACATTTCCTCCAACGTGTAGATCCCACGTGGGTGCCTGGGCCCTCAGATTTGAAAGCCTGGAAGATTCTATCCCCCGAATCTTCAAATAGCTTTCTTTAAATGTCTTTTCAGAGTAGTCTCCGTGTACAACTGTCTAAGCATCTCCAGCCTCTCTCCGAGCATGGCTCTCTGCTTTTGTGCTTCACGATAAAGTGTGACCGACCTCTCATCCATCCAGTTTATTATTCTCTCTTTCCTGGTACATAAACTCTGACAGGGTGGGAGGTTTTTTTGGTTTTTTGTTTTTTTCATAAGTTTTGCTTACTGTTGTCTGCCAGCACATGGAACCTACCATATGGTCGGCATTCATTAAATAGTTGCTAAATTATGGAAAGAAAAATAAATCACATCTCTTGATATCTCCTTGCTAGAAGGAGTTATTTAGAAAGTATGTCAAAGAAGCCATGCCTCACATAGATAGATAAGCAATGGCGTTTGTTGGGCACTTAACAACACAAGAAGCTTGAAATTAATAATATGCTAAGCAGTGGGTGGAACTGGGCCAAGTCTTGAGTTCTTTTAACAAACAAGAGTAAACCTTGGCATGGAATATTCTAAACCGCAGATAACTGGAAACATTCAAATTAGGCACCGAATCAGAACACTAATTAAAATTTACATTTAAAAGCTAATTGGGTTGTGTTCCCTTGCACAAATTATTTCAAAGGGAAATTAGTTTCTTTCTTTTTTAATTAAAAAGAATAAAACAATGCTGACAGAGGGTCTCTTTTTGCTGCTTTAAAATGAGTACTGAGAAGCAGCCCCTGCAAGAGAATTCCTAAGGGCGCCCTTGAGTGCGTTTCGCATCAGCGATGACTCAGACGAGAGTCTGCTACTTAACTTTCCATTGGACCTGAGGCCGAGCCTCGACACTCAGCACCGGTCACAGGAAGTTTGTATTGTAAACTCCTAAGAGTGTAGAATTATGAAGCAACTCTCAGAGGTGTAGACTTATTCAAGAGTCACACTTCTATCAAGTGAGTGACCTCAGAGATGAAGCCTGGGGACAAAGCAAGACGCAGACCAATGGAAGAGAATTGTGAGCTTAGAGCTATATCCAAGAGAGTACAATCAACTGATTTTTGACACAGACATCAACAGTTTACAAGGACGGAAATGATGTTCGTTTATAAATGGTATTAGGAGATCCATCTGTTAACATACCAAAGAATGAAACTAAGCTCTTAGACCAGAACTAAAAATGAACTGAACACCAGGAACCATGAAGGTCTTAGAGGATAATACAAAGGAAATAACCTTTGAATTTGGCCTTGGCCACAACTTCTGTGGCATCACACTGACTACTCAAAATCCAAAAGCAAAGATAAATGAAGATTGATGTGTTAAAAGCCAAACAACAACAACAAACAAACAAAACAAAACCAACAACAACCCACAGAAAAGACGACCAGCATATGAGAGGCATCCACAGGTTGGGAGAAAAACGCTGTGAATATATCTTTAATAAGAGTCACCTCCCCAAAACACATAAGGAGCTTAAATACTCGATAAGATGGGAACAAAGAATCAAAACCAAAAAATGGACCTGGATGACATTTCTCCTAGGAAGACATAAAAGTGAGTGACAATTATGTACAAAAGATGCTTAAAATCAGTAATTGCCAGGAAAATTAAAATCATAATGAGGCATTATCTGTACCCGGTCGGATAGTATATACAGGAGGAAAGGACACATTGGCAAGGGTGGGCATGAAATGGAGCCTGGATGTATGCCAATAAGGATGGTAATTAACACAGCTATTATGGGAAACAGTAAGAATTAAACATAGCAATGGCACGGGGCCAGCAGTCATTGTCAGATCAAGAAAGGAAGTGGAGCATCATGTATGGAGGACTCCACGTTACCACACTCGCCGAGCCCTTTTACAACAGGCAAGAAACAGAACCAACTGTGTCCACTGACGGAGAGAAGGCTAAAACATTGTATGGGTAGAAAATTATCGACTTTTGAGAAGGAGATCGTGCCATCTTAGACAACGTGCTTATGCCTGCCGTTGACCTGTGTTAAATGAAACAAGCCAGATACAGGAAGAAGAAATACTGCCTGATATCACACACATGGGGAATGTAAAAAAAAAAGAGTAGATAGTAGAGAAAGAGCACAGCAGTGGCTGAAGGATGGGGAGGGACCTGGGAGATCCAGGCCAAAGAACAAATGCCATAATCAAGGAGGATGTGGAAGGCAGAGACCTGTGCTTCAGACTGAGGGGAATAGTTAAGGACTGTGCACTGAGAACCTACTGGGCAGCAACCTTCGGGCGATCTTCCCACTAGGCAGGGGGGTAACCTCATAAGATGATTGGCGTGTTGAACTTCTGCTTCGGAAATAATCATTATCTTGAGAAGCACACTAAAGGAGATGTGTTTTTATGTACCACAAACACACATGTACTAATAGGATGTATGGCCAGGTGCTGGGATCCTCTTCACTGCCAATTCAGAGTCCATATTTTATAAAAGAAAATGCACAAGTCACTTTTTTGTATTTTAAAGTATTATGTCCTAAAATAATCACTGAACATATGTCTGAATGAAACACTTTTCTGGTTGCTTGCCACATTATCACAAGGTAGTGCAGCAGTCATGATTCTGCCATTCAGCACAACATAAATCTATTCAACCAGACGTGAGCAGAAAGTGCCACTGTCAAGCGTCATGTGCTGTGGACCTGGCACTCACCTTTGTGGATGTCACGTGGCTCTAAGTAATAAATGGTTGCCCGGCCCATGAAGTGGAAACCTTTGGATATCCTTTCGTGGACATGGAGGGTAATACCCCAAAGCACCTTTCAGTGTCTGTGCTTAATCATGTGAACAAAAATGGACCAACCTAGACTAGAGATGCGGATCTGACGGCAAGATCTCCTGCAGGCAGGGAGACAGAAGATGTTTTTTTTCCCTTTCTTTGGAACAAAGGAACCACTTTTTAGTCTACAGTATCAGTGTAATTAAATTGTGCGTTGCTTTGGACTACATCAAAAGGAATTAGGCCTTTGAAAAGTAGCACACTGAAGTGGATTCCAGTCATTTGCAAGATGATTCTAGTTTGACACATACATTTACTTGATGTTAACATAAAATTTCATCTATAATATCCTTGTGTTGTGTGACAGAGTTTTTATGGAGAGAACACACACACACACACACACACACACACACACACACACACACACACACACACACACCTTTATTCACTCCCCAAATGAACATGGCCAAACTAGCAATTGCACCAATGTCCAACATGGTTGACCAATGAGGTTTGATTATAGTCACTAGTATTGTGTATGAGGGGTTACTTACAGAAAACAGGATGACCCAAAAGCACTGGCATAACTGGGCATCCCACCCCAACACAGACATCACTAGGCAGCCCACCCCAACACAAACACGGCACCCCTGGAATTCTCTAAACAGTTGCAGATCCATGGTCCAAGAATCTGTTCTCAGTTCAACTGATGAGACTCTCCTCTTTCAGCTGTTGTTTGCTTCTTCTTTATACTGTTTGGGAGGGCCCTGGAACATCTTTCAAGTTTCTGTTTTCCTCCCAGACATGAAGTTTTGTTTACCTCTTACGTTTCATGAACCTCACCGTCTTCCTGGAGGGAATGTTTCAATTCAGAGGAACCTGTCATACAACTGATACCAATGCTTAAAAAGTTAATTCTGTGCTCATCGTATCAAACAAGAAACACATATCTTCTTTCACTGTGATCGTAAGGGTTTACACGGACATTCATGATAATTTGAATAATTCAAATAATTTGAAGCAAAAGATTGCTCAGTTGAGAGGTTGGAGAGTTGGCTCAGAAGTGCATGTTGTGAGCATAAGGGCTTGGGTCTGGGGCTCAACACAAGTCTATAAAAGCATGATATAGGCATAATGGCCCAGGAGCTTGCCATTCCAGTGCTGACAGGGTGGAGACAGGTGGATTCCCGGAACTTTGGGGCCAGCAATGCTAACCTAATTGGAGAGCCCCAGGCTAATGAGGAACCCTGCCTCAAAGTGCCCAGCCATCTTGAGGGATAACATGAGTTAGAACTCTGGCCTCCAATGTGCACATATGTGCATCAGTAGCCCAAACATATACATACTCACGGGAAACCATGCATGTGTAAATATATACAGGGACACACAAGAAAAGTGAGGTGAAATGCAGGGAGATTACAATGTATAGGTAGAAGACTTAGGTCAGTGACAGCATAGATGACAGCATGTTGAGATCTGAGGTGTGGCAGCAGTGGTTATGAGGAAACAGTAACAGCAGGTAGCTGAAGAAGAGCCCCGAGGTCAGGGCTGGGGCAGAGAAGGCGCACTAGGACCTCACCCTCTGTTTTCCCTGGAGTCTCCTGCTGGGATCCATCTGTGTATGCAGGCAGAAGCCAAAGGCGAGAGAGTCTGGACATTGTCTATGCAGTGCTGCCTGAAGAATGTGGCGGAATGAAGGGTGAAGAAGTTTTCAAGAGGCAAAAGAAGAAATCTCCCAGGATTATCTTTGAGTTGACTTCCTTCCATATGATTAAAATGATTGATAAATAGGCACTGTCTAAATTCTATGCTTATTATAAAAACAACACAGGGAGATTATTACACAGTCTGTTGCTCTCCAAACATGGCTAATGATAGGGCTTTCAGAAATTATGTGCTTTTCTTATTCTTTTGAATAGATAATACATTTTGGTTATAAAACAGGGAGATGGAAATGATACTACAGTGGGAATTAAATCCCCATCCCTTTCCCAGGCCCCGTTTCTCTCCACCAAAGAACCACTCCGAGTATCTTTTGCATCCTTACTGATGTTTCCCATGCAAATTCCACAAGAGAAAGTAACCAACTCTTTGATTTATTTTCTACATGAACAGCAGCCCTTTAAACGTGGAGACTATATGCTTCTTTTAACATGCAACAATACATTCTGGGCTAGTTTAAAGTCAGTATGGATTAAAATACTAGCTAAAAAAAAACAAAGTTTCCTACCCACCCTTCATTGAGGAGAATCTGTTTCTAAGTAAATCACGCCCTCATAAATAGGGCCATACACATCATTTGAGATCATGTTGTTTCATGTTATTTATGTGTAAAAATACGTGTATTCAAAATGGGAAGGCAAGCCGTTTATGACTTGCCTGCACTCCTGTAATCCAAGAGCTCAGGTGGCTGAAACAGGAGAATCATGAAATTCAGGCCATTCTCTGAAACTTAATGAGACTTAAAATAAAATTATAAACCAGTGAAAAGTAACTGAATATCGCATCTCAAATTCAGCACCAACGCGTACTCAAGGCTTTTTGCATACTTTAATTGAATTATTTTATATGTGTCATTTTTGTGGTGAGGTCCATATTATTAAGAAAATAGGTTATTTTGGGCCTCTGTGAACTTGTGTACATACAGATGTGAGGTCTGTGTGTGTGTGTGTGTGTGTGTGTGTGTGTGTGTGTGTGTGTGTGTGTGTGTGTGTTTGTGGTAGTCATGGGTGTGGATGAGCATGTGTGTGTTGTGTGTGTCTCACTGGGATCTGTATTTCACTGCTTAGCATGGTATGGCTGCCCAGTGAGTCCAGGAATCCTCCTGTCTCTACTTCCCAGGACTAGAGTAACAAGCCTACTGGCATGCTTGATTTTCTTTGTGAAGGCTGGAGATCAAACTCAGGCCTTCATGCTTGTAAGGTCAGCATCTTACCATGAGCTGTTTCTCTAGGCCCTGGAAATGCACAACATGTCAATAACGCCTTTCCACAGCCATAAAAACACTCCCACAATTTTCTTCTAGTATGCCTACTGTCTCTCTCTGTCTCTTGTGATTCTGTGATGCATTTGAAGTTTGTTAATATATTGTCCGAGTTATGAGTCTAGTGTTTTGTCAAGTGTCCCTCTCAGCACTATTTACTGAACTATCTTCTACTGCACTGAAACTGTGTTAAAATTTTAAATTCTTAACTATAACTGTGTATGCATATGGACTTTTTATTGTGCTTAGGAATACATCTGATACTCTCTTTTGACAGTGCCACATAATTTTAATTGCATAGAAGTATAATTGTACTAAAGTTATAAATGAAAATCCACTGTGTTAACAGAAAACACATAAGGCACAACTTCAGTGGATTCTATGGGTCTGGGCAAAACAATGCAGACTCAGGAAGACAGTCTTATTACAAACAAAAATTGAAATCTGCAGGTGATGTTAGACAAAAGACCAACTTAGTGGAGCACCCTGGTGGGAAGCCTTTGCTATTGACATCACTGTAGCCATCATGAGCACCCAGGGACTGACTACCACACATTACATACAGGAAAGACATAGTCATTTCCATCCCCTGCCTACTCCAGAAACAAAAGTGTGGCTAATGTAACACTAGACAGCAAGCAAACCTCATAACCACGGATGAACTCTTGTCCCAACTTTACAGCCCAAGCTAATCCAAACTGAGTAGCACTTCCTCAGTGTATTAGTGTAAACGCAAGACTTGTTCACCCTGCACTGAAGACTAAAACACAAGCCCTAAAGACTGGCAAAACCAAAATGCTTTTCAGGACTTTGGCAGCACAGGAAACTCTCAAAATTGACATGGGTAAGTGTCACATCTCTGATCTGACTGTCGGAGGAGAGTGACTCGGGCAGTAAAGGAAGGGCTGGAGGGTCTAGGAAATGGGGTTCACTCTCGAGCATAATGCCATGATGGGAGCATGGTTTATCATCTGCCTGGAGAGGGACAGATGTATAGATGTTCCTGGAATGGGGATTTTTACATTCATCTATTTTTTATGTATTCATTTTGTAGGATAATAGTGTGCTGGCATGGTGTGACGGACTAGGAAAAACAATATTTATTCCTGTGAAATAAAATGATTTGATACAGATGAGATTTTGGAATAGGAGTCTGGCTTGGAGTATTTCCATGGGTGTGTTATTCTTCACAAAGTGCACTGTGGAGAGGTGGCAGTGTAAACAACTCTTGGGTGACAAGAAGTGCGTCGTTGCATTCAAACTGCCTTCCATAAGAATTTTAGCATCTAATTTTAAGGGGATCCTCACACTGCCAGTGTGCTTGACACAGTAGTGATGCAGGGTACAGTCATTAACAGACTGATTGGGTGGAGACGATTAGGACTCCAGTCCTTACAGTTTGGTTTCACCTCTCTGTCTTTCTTTTGTGTATCACTATTGCCGTGATGTTGGATGTTTACTCCTGCTTTCTTGTGTTAACAATTTTTATTCCTTTTTCACTTTTCGTGTGTGTGTGTGTGTGTGTGTGTGTGTGTGTGTGTGTGTGTCCATTGTGTGTAGACTCACATATGTGGGCATGTGCAAGCTCATGCATGAGGAAGTCCTGAGTTGCCCTTAGGAGGAATCACCTTGCTCTTCCACATTCTTCAGTGAGGCAGGGTCTCTCAGTGAAGCCCAGATCAGGCTGATACAGCTGGTCCTACTAAGCAGTTTGTTCTGTGTCCCTGTCTCTGCCTCCCAAGGATAGAATTGCAGGTGTCCCCTACACCCATAGGTGGGCTCTGCAGTTCCCAATGCCTGCCCTTATGCTTTTGAGGCATGCTTAAATACTGAGCCATCACCCTGGCTCTGGTTTTACTTTAATCTAACAGAATGTCAGCATTTTACAATAGTATTTCTACTGATGGTCATAGAAGGGGTCTTTCAAGGGCTCCAGATATGGAAGACAGACCCTGCATCCTTCAGTTTTTTTTGTAAAATTTCCTTTGCAAATAAACAACAAAGGAACAGTGTGCGTCCCTGTGCTGCGACATGAACGGAGACTTTCTCCTAAGCCTTGCCATCACAGGAGAAAAATATATGTCTTCTTTTCATTTATAAAGGGAAACTCTAAACACACACACACCTACCTAGAGGGCTGCATGCAGGGTGGAGACCCTGCTGATTCCTCGCATGAATTCTACTTTCCACACCCCTTCCAGGTTCCACACGTTCTTTCTGGAATAACACTTGAGTGTTTGATAAACACTGGCACTAGAAACAAGGATGACTCAGATCCAGATTAGGTCTGCTTGAAGATGTGGCATAAAAGACAGGAACTTTTCCCTACCATTTTAAAACAGAGAAATTCATATTGTATTTCAATTAACACCTGAGCTGCTTGATCAATCGATCTAATGTGGACCATGGCGCCCTATGACCTATTCTTCCTCAGAGACTGTAGCTGGCCAATTGCTCTGATTTCTGCCTCTTTCTGTAAGGTTGAGCTCCATGCTGGAATTCACTGGGTTTATTTAATCTATCGCTTCCTAAAAGGTTTCAAATCTCTCTTCCATAGACCTGCCTCAATCAATATGACCCAACCTATGATACTTTCACTTCAGTTGGTTTTGAAATTAGCACACAGAGTAAAGAGATTCTTCAAGGCATCTTCCCTTCATTCCCAGTTTGTTCTTGGCGCTCCTCGCCCCCCAGTGCTCCCCTCCTCCATCCTACCCTCTCCCTGCTGATTACCCTCTTCCTCCAGTGCTGCCCTCTCGAAGTCACGTGATCACAGCACCTTCGTCTGGTCCTTCCCACCAAGATCGCCCCACTCCCAAAGTCTACACTCTAGTCTCGTGACATCCAAGCACAGCCACAGCTGTGTACAAAGTTTCACACCTGTGTAGGAGAGGAAAACCAGAGTGTTCATCTTGCTGGGTCTGCTTTATTTTAACACAACAATTTCCAGTTCCCTCAATTTTTGTAAAAGTGTCAAATTGTCGTTTTTCTCCTAAAATACTTTTGTTTTGGGAGCTACTATGACCGCCTTTTAACTTTATGATGTTGCATTATAGATATTTTTCTTGTTCTGAGGGACTGAAGAAAAGGTCATCCAGACACTGCCCCACCTGGGAATCCTCCCACCTATAGACACCAAACCCAGTCACTATTGCTGATGCCAAGAAGTGCTTGCTGATAGGAGCCTACTATGGATGTCTCCTGAGAGGCTCTGTCAGAGCCTTACTGATACAGATGTTACTTGCAGCTAACCATTGGACTGAGCATGGGGACCACAATGAAGGAGTTAGAGAAAGGACTAAAGGAGATGAAGGGGTTTGCAACCCCATAGGAAGAACAATATCAACCAACCAGAGCCCCCAGAGTTCTCAGAGACTAAATCACCACTCAAAGAGTACACATGAAGGAACCCATGGCTCCAGCCACATATGTAGCAGAGAATGGCATTGCCTGACATCAATAAGAAGCCGATGGTCCTGTGAAGGCTCATTTCGCCAGTGTAGGGGAATGCCAGGGCATTGAGGTGGGAGTGGGAGCATCTTCATAGATGCAGGGGGAAGAGGGACAGGGGTTGCAAAAGGTGGGGGAAAGGGAATAACATTTGAAATGTAAATACCTAAAATATACAATAAAAAAAAGGAAAGATTCATCTTTTTGAGAGCAGAAAATATGTTACTTAGCCATCCTCGACTGTAACAAATATGTGGAATAATCCATTAATAAAGAAAAACGGTTTGGCTTTGGCTCACAGCTGTAGAGGGTCCAGGGCATGACTGGTTGACCGCATTACATCTGGGACTGTAGCAGCAAGTACAGAATTGAGCACATGTTTGAAGGAGAGAATTCGTTCTTTAGTTTTAAAGGCTTATTTGTTCCTGCCTCAATCTGTGTCTGTGCTGGGCTATGTGCATGTGAGTGAAGGTGCTGTGTGAGACCAGATCCCCTGGCGTTGGGGTTACAGATGTTTGTGAGCTGGGTGCTGGGAACCAACCCAGGTCCTCTGCAAGGGCAGTACATTCTCCTGACCACTGAGCTAGTTCTACAGGCCCAAATCATTTTATAAGGTAGTTAGGGAAGGGAAGAGATAGTGTGAGAGAGAAACAGAGAGACAAGGATCTCATAATCCCCCTCTTGGGTATACCTCAAATATTCAAAAGATTTCCAACACCTTTAAGTCCCTATCATCTCCTAGCTGGGCCACATTCATTGAGAAGCAAGCCCTGAAAGCTTGTGGTCTTTGAAGAACATTTAAGACTCAAGCCATAACTGACAGGGTAGGCATACTGCAAAACTTGGACTTCTGAATATTTCACTGTCCTCCACTCTCAGTATCACTGATTATTCTTAAGAAGGATGAATATACCCATTTCTCACAATTTGAGAGCTAATGTCCTCACTTAAAACAAACTGTAAGTGACCAATCATTTTAATATACTTTTAAATGTACAATACCATGTAAATTTTGTACATTGAATTATAATCTGATGTCATTAAACTTCTATAGCACAGACCTTAAATGTTGCCAATGCTTGGTCAGTTTATGTACTTAATGAAAACTAATATTCAGTCCCATTGCTGAATTAAAACTATGTTTATTTAAAATTTTACATTTCGTAGCTTCTATTGAATAATATAATACGTAGGAGATTAAAAAGAAACACTTAACTTGGTGTTTAAACAAAATGATGCCCAGTGCTGTTTCTGGCCCCTGTGTGTCAGGGGCCTGTTTCTGATATTAGTGCATGCTTCTGTCCCCACCCCTTTTTCCATCTCTGTCTTTTGCTTCACTAATCTATCTTTCTCTGTTTCATTGGAAATCTGTACTTCCTCATGCAGAAAGTAATTTTGAGCTTTCTGCATACAAAAAGGCAACCAACCAAAAGCAGTAATAGAGAGACAGCCCTGTGGGACTTGAGAGATGGCTCAGACATTACGACTGTGAGGTACTCTTTCAGAGGACCCAATTTCAGTTCCCAGTGCCAACACCAGGTTTCTTATAACTGCCTATCTCTCCAGGGTCAAGTGATAAAATGTCCTCTTCTGATCTCTATGGACACCATACACAAAAATGACATGAACCCACACAGATGTACACATACACACATAGATAAAAAAAATGAAACAAATCTTTTGAAAAATTATTTTCCTTGCTTCACTTCTTAAGTGATTACAGCCCCATAATCTCCTTGTCACCCACTCTTCTCAACATTTCGCAGTCTGTGGGCTCTGAGCTGACACTGTGCTGTGCCTTGGGTAGGAAGGTCTTCCTAATGAGGGCATGGGACACAGCTATGGAAAGGAGTCGCCTAGAGAAAAACAACTGACACTTGTTGGCTGTAAAAAAGATGACAAGGGTTCTTAAAACTTGAAGGTTAGTTGAATCAACCAACTGGAACTGAATCTCTACCGAAATTGTGGTAATAAGATATGGATGGCTTCACAGAAGGTTTCAAATGTTTGTGGGTCTCCTAGTCATGCTTGGAGGCCATGAAATGTTGGTGAGTTAGACCATTGAGTTGGAGACCAATGGCCACTTACCTGTTAACATTATTCTTAAACCATCATCCAACACATGAACTATCATTAATTAATCAAAAATAAATTCATGGGAGAGAAAGAAAGAAAAGCAAAAAGAATAAAAATGTCAAAGCTTGTCATACTACTGTAATGTAATATACTTGATATATATATATATATATATATATATATATATTTACAGGTACAATGTTATTATTGTATTATTGGTAGGAATTAGCTTGCATTTTTGCAGATGAGGACCCAGAGGATCAGGAAACTGAAGTAAATTTTCTATGATTAAAATAAACCAATGATACATCCCAGCTCTGACAATGAGTTGTTTTAATATAAAATTGTAACACTTGGGTATAATTTCATCCAGAGATTGGGTATGATGTATCCAGACTTGGAAGAATGAGTTGAGTCCTACTTCGATGCATAGAGACAGTTGACTCCTTTGGGACATTATTAAATTATTGCCAGTAATCCCAATGAAGAAGCAGGACTAATATCTGATCTGTATTTGTCAATCTCTAGTGATTATGAACCATGACCTTGAAAGCCAAGCTTAGGTGAAGGATGTCATTTTACCTAAAACACAGAAGCCCTATTATTGATGAAGTGTATTATTAACATTTTGCAACTGGTAAGTAGATTATTAACACCTAAACTATGGATAAATACTGGAAAAACCAAGGTAACCACGCTTCCTTTCTTCTTCATTCTAGAAGATGCGTCACAGATTTTTTTCACTCAGACTTTTGCTCCAATGTCCTCCCAGTGTAGGGGACAGCTGCACAGATTTTTTGCAAGAGATTAATTTTTTCAAATTATTCGCTTTCAAGTCCCTGACTTCGCAAGTAAGTGCAATTTCTGTTTGTTGTTCTCAGTGCTTCTGTCCTAACCTTTTAAAAGACCCAAGGAACTGATGAAAAATCCAACTCATATTTTCTCCTTCTTTGTCATACCACAAGCAGAAGTGAGGGAGGGGAAATAGATGTTAGCTGTCGAAATGCAGAAACATGTATCAACACGCTGTCTGTGAGCGCTGCCAGGTTTCTCTGATTGTTAAATTCCTCTCATGCTCAATGACACGCACGTTCCCAACTTGTTCTGACACTTAGAATATTCTGTTTCAAAATCCTTTTCTCGGTGGGTCAGTGACAGAGTTTGTCTAGATTTTGTCTCTCTTTACTGGACTCTTTCCATATTTTGCTATTAAACTTAATAAAAACTATCAATAAGACAAAGCATAATCGATAGCTAGTGTGCAAAATTGATTGCCAAGGTTCTACATGTATCCATGATAGTTTACTTTTCAAGGTTGAGTGTTTTGTCTACATGTGTGTATGTCGCTTGAAGAGGCAAGAACAGTGCATCAGATCTCTTTGAATTACAGACAGTTCTTCCTGGTAACTTTCTTGGAGTCACAGACAGTTGTTCTCCACCTGCATCTCCTGAAGCAAGTGTTTTAACCACTGAACCATGTCTTCAGCACACCAGGACATAATCTCAAAGGCTAGAAATTTGGCCTTACTCTTTCTAAATAACTCAAAACTATATTATCTGAATAACGGTAAAAAGATCATAAATATAGAAATGCTAAAGATCATTACATTTCACTTGTAGGCGGTAACATTCATGACCAGAGGTTTCTAGAACCACACAGTTAGTAGAGATTTGAATTAAGATTTTGACTGAAGTATGAGTTTTCTCAAATCTAATTTTCTTAGTCTTACTTTCTTTTGCCTTTTATTTTGATGTTAGATGTTTCATCACCGGAAAGTGGTTGTTAATAAAGACTTGAGGAATGGGTAAATAAAGGAGTGGATGGCTTTCAAGACACTGCTTTGTTTCCTCAGTGACTTCTGAGATCCTGTCAGCCTCGGGCAGCATCAACTGGCATCTCCTTTTCTTGGTTTATAGCATCCAGTGATGGGAACTCTACAGAGTCTTCTAAGAGTTTTCAAATTTGTCAAGACATTTCTGTTATGTTTCCCTAGCATTGGCCTCTGTAAACATGAAAGAAACAGCAGGAGCCATACCATGTGGTGAGTTCAGGGTATCTACAACACCCTGGGAAATATATATACTTGGCCACCAACTCGATGAAGAAAGTAATACACTAGGGTAATCTCCAAGTTTCAGATGACTAAGCTCAAGCAGAGGGTACCAGTTCTTGACATCCTGTGTTGTTGGCATAGCAACAGACATAGCTCCCAAGACAAGGCAGTATTTGTGTAAGCTGTTCTTTGTTGGTCAAGAATGAGTCATATACGTCCACGCAAAAATAAAGGTTCTAAGTCATTTTGCACAGCAAGGATTTAATTGTGATGATCAAGTCAGGGTTTCGGTATAATAAAAGTAATACAAATGAACTTCTTCAGATGAGGAAGCAGAATTTAGCTTGTTCCGGTAACTCCATTAATTGTATGTAAATTAGATAAAACCTAAAATAGAAGAAAAACAAGGAGTATCTCCACTAAAGGTAACACGGAGCTTGGGAAATAAAAGGCTCATTTCCTAACAACACACACACAGAGCTGTGAGTCTCCACAGCTCACAAAACAATTGAAAGTGGGAGATAGAGCAACCAGGAATAGAGACAGCAGATGTTCCCTAACTCCCCAAAGCCTGGAGTCCCAGTTCAGAAAACTCTATTTGCAAGACAGAAAGCAGCTCTGAGCAAGGCCTCTGTACTGAGAACTTCTTGCCAAATCCCTCAATGTTGCCTTTTGTTTCTGGTCGGGATTTTTAAGAAGCCTAGTAATTAAGTCTGCTAAACACACTTAGGCCTGAACAGTCAGCTCGCTATGTAGGGCCTCTTGAATGACTTTCATTGCAGACTATGATATAATTCTACAGTACATTTAACACAGCTACCTCCAGTTCCAGGGATGAATGAATTTTGTATTTTCCAAAGTGTGACACTGGATACCAGAACGACAAAGGCCAAACATACAGAATAATGGAGGTGATCTCATCTGGAGCTGCTTTATTAAGTTTGTGAGTGAAGGTACATTAGCCTGTAGGCAGCACAAGAAAGGGGAGGCTAGCAGTGTTATGAGGTTTATGGGAATGTTTCCTTTCTATTGAGTAGGGACATTGTATTTTATTTTGCTCTGTAGTAGCATAAGACATGATACTAACTGTGGATGTTGTATAGCGATATATGAACTAGCCTACGGCTATGTCAACACAGCAAGGATGATCAATTAGAGACAGAGGGAAAAGATAACTAAATTGCTAATGACAAAAATCAATACATTTTTGCAAAAATAAATTCTGGAGCTATTCCAGTAAAGAATATTTTGTTATGCAAGATCACTAATTTTTATATCATTTCATGCCAACCCAATGAGGAGTTTGGTTACTTATGGCCCAAAATATCAAAGTAGAAGGAGATGGTAAAGTAACACATATGCATTGAGTTAAGAATGAACAATATTGCAGGTTTGTACAGGAACAGAGATTGATAGATACTCAAAGGGATAGGAAAACAACTGGAGGACTGCCCTGCAGAGAGGTCTGTGCAGATAAAGGAACGACTCTATCGAAAGTGGCTATTCAAAGTCATCAAGCTATAGGAGTCTTCTGTGAATCTGAGAAAGTATCTTGATAAATACATTTGCTCAGATGTAAAGTGATGGAGATTGGAGGTAGTTTGAGCTTAACAGCATCATTTAAAAAATTACATTTTGCCTCATAGTCTACTAATTCTGAACCCTATCACCAGGAGAGAAGCAGATGGAATTATCAAACTTGGTTATGTAGATAAGAGCCAAGAATTGAACATTCTTTGAATTGGGGGTTAATTTGTGTTACACAATGATTATTCTAAGGACATCAAGTTGGGTTTTATTAGATAAAGCTTATCATAGGAGCTATGTGGAGGATACATGGGAAGAAGGCAGGTGAGGGAGAACACAAAGAGAAGCAATTAATGGCCTGTAGCAGTCAACAAGAATGTGACGCCTGAGACTTGAGGAAACCTGCAAGCTGAGGAAACAGGAGAGAAACCACCAATTCAAGACAAAGTCATGGAGAACAACAGTCAGCACTGAAAAATAACATTTCCTATATTTCCCTATTGGAAATCTTAGTGGGATAGTGAATGTAACCATTTTTATTTTTTTTAAATATTGGTTATAAAGATTGACTCAGTTGAGTGTAAGATTCAGAATTCACTTTGGGATATATTGATCCAAAATTTCAGTCATACTTGAACTAAATAATAAGAAAGAAAAACAGTTTAGAGTGTACCAATAGGTTAGCTCTCTTAGAATTATTTATAGATTTTTTTTAACAAAAAGCTAAAGGCATTTTTAAAAGCATGTCTGTCAAAATGATGATTCTTTTAAGTGAAGATTTTATTTTTAACTGAAGAATAGGTAACAGACTTTTTTTTGTCTGATGTGATCAATTTAGTTTTTAAGAAAAATTCTAAACAATTTATGTAAAGGTGGGTACTGAGTTTGTTTTATTCTTTTGTTACAACTTGACCGTCAAAATTCTGGATTGTTCTGTAATGCTTTACCTGCATGGTAGGTAGAAATGTCTCTGGCTCTCTAAGTCAAATTGCTGTGTCCTATGCCATCTGCTGTTGTAAGGGGCTTCCTTACTGACTTCTTGCTAGGAGATGAAAGGGTCTAAGACAAACTACAAATGATTCCTCATCCCCTCTCTCTCCACACTCTAGAATCCTGTTTAGATTTCAAAATCTGGAGAAGCCTGTGGCTAAAATCTGTTCCTTCCAGCTGTAAGCATGGATGTGTTGCTGTATCACATGGTGACTTTGGACTCAACCTAGTTGAAAGTAAAGTTTCTTCAAAAAAAAAAAAAGGCAGACTTGAACGTGGATGTACCCAGCTACCATCTCAACAAAGGCAACAAGACCAAGGATTATCATGCCATGACTAACTTTGATCAATGATCCAAGAGTAAAGCTCAATAAAACTGGAAAGAATAATTCCTTGAGCTACCGAAACTAAAGCAAACACAGTTCCCTGTCTGCTGGTTAGTTTTATGCCAACTTGATTCAAATTAGAGTCATTTGAGAAGAGAATCTCTCAATTGAGAAGACACCTCCATAAGATTGGCCAAGAAACAAGTCTGTCAGGCATTTTCTTGACTAATGATTGATGTGGGGGGGGCAGATTACTGTAGACAGTGCCAGCCTTGAACAGGTCATCCAGGATCATATAAGAAAGAACAGAACAAGGCACAGCAGCAAGCCACTAAGCAGCTTTCTTCCGTGGTTTCTGCTTCAGTCCCTGGTTAGACTTTCCTTGGCGGCAATGAATTGTGACCTAGAAGTTGAAAATGAAAAAAACACTTTCCTCTCCAAGTTGCATTTGGTCATGGTTTTGTTATTGTTTATCATAATAAGAAAAACCCAGAGACAGAAATCAGTGCTGAGATAATAGGGTATTTGCTTTGATAGATCTCACCATGTTAAGAGGGATGGAGGTTGTAGAAGGACTTTGAAACTTTGGGATAGAAGAGTCACGGAGTGATCAGAGCTTAATGTGCTATTTACTCCGAAAACTTAGAAGAAGATTCTAAGAGCAGCATAGACAATGGAGACCTGGTTTGTGAAGTTTTGGGGGAAGGAAAGACTCTAGGAAGGCCATTCATGTGATATTACTGAACTAAGGACTGCTAAGGTGAAACTTTCTCTTTGCTAGTAGAATTGACGCTGGTTAGCTGGGGCTGAAGAAGCAGCTATGATTAAGAAGGGAGCAGCGTCCCCAGGGCTGAAATATCCTTAGGATCAGCACACAAAAGCTGTAGCTCAGAGTCAAGGCTGCACCTGTGCCGGAAGCCAAACTTGGTGGTGTATAAATTTCCTGGATGATACTGACTGAAGGCATGAAGGGTCATAGAGAGCAGTCGAAGCATGGCACTTCCAGAAGAGGCAACTGAGGAAGAATCAGCTTAGTTGTATTATAAATCTTAGGATTTAAGGAGTTAGGGAAAGAAGGTGAGGTTTGGCATTGTGTGAGAGAGTCAGAGTCCATTAAGAGAGGCTATAAGGCTGATGGAGAGTGTGCAGCCTCAGTTACAGTGGAGACCCTAGCATTTTGGAGATCACAGCACCATGAGAAGTTGGCAGAGGGCAGCAGGAGATGTGGCATGGAGCTGGCCTGAGTCTAGGAGAGAAGCTATTTGTACTACAGAGGGAGGAGCTAGAGAAGGGGATCCTGTATCCCAGACAATCATGAGTAGGTTGCAGACATCAAGTACTCAGTTTTTACACTGATGAACTTTGGTTTTGCTGTGATTTTATTATTTCCTGGTTATTCCACGTTGGAGTAGGAAAGCAATTTAACTCGTCTGTATTCTAAAGAAGCCCATACATGAAAGACTTTGGATATTTTAGAAACTCTGGCTATTTTAATGAGAAGGAAAATTTGAAGTGTTTGAATTTTTAACGACTGTGGGACTTTTAAAAGTTGGGATGTTTTATATTGGGATATTGATATTAGTATGAGATCTTGTAGATGGGCAGTAAACAGATAAACAGTTACAGTTAAATTTTTTTCCTCTCTACCCAAATTCAAGTTTCTGAGGGGTATGATGCAAGCACAATGGGAAGGGTTGACCCATCCACATCTGGGTGACTTCAGCTCTAGGCTGCTGATCAGATTTTACTCGCCACCCCAATGCACCCCACTCTGGCCTCTCTGTGTCCAGGCATCTACTGGGTGCTAATTACTGATTTTGCATGTGCTTCAGGACTGCCAGTTTTGAACCAGACTATAGGAACATTTTAAGAAAATGAAGATAGATTCTTCATATAATACATCCCAACCACATTTTCCCTCCCCAACTCCTCCCAGCTCCTTCCAACTCCCCCCTCCTCTCTGCCAGCTACAATTCCCCCATCAGAAAAGAGCATACTTCCTAGAGACAACAAGCAAACAAGACAAAACAAGATACAATAAGACAAGACAAACACCCTCATATGGGGGCAAGGCAACCAGAAAGGAGGAAAGGAGTGCCAAGAGCAGGCAAAAGTAGGAACTTATTTTCTAAACCATGTAATTTGATGGAATGAACTGGCTTAATTATTTGAGTATACTGGTATTTAGTTAAATAATAGTGTTTGTGATAAGATTGAGGAAGTCTTGGTTTCCAAAACACAGGTAACTTAAAAGGACAGGGGGTACATATCAAATCAAGAGAGAGCATATCCTGGGACTTATTCTCTTAATTTAACACAGAATTAAGTGAAACGGTCACTCATAACAATGCTTCAGGTCATCTAAAATTACAGCCACATTTCTGAGCTTTGAGGTAAAAATGTCAAAGTTCTGTTTGCTTCCTCTTTAACCTGGCTTTTAAATTAATAAAAAATCTATTATCTATCTATCTATCTATCTATCTATCTATCTATCTATCTATCTATCTATCTACTTATCTATCATCTATTTATCTGTTTATCTATCATCTATCTATATATTATATCTTTATCTATCATCTATTTATCTATCTGTTTATATATCATCTATCTATATATTATCTATGCATCTATGTATCTATGTATCTATGTATTTATGTATCTATGTATCTATCTATGTATCTATGTATCTATCTATCTATCTATCTATCTATCTATCTATCTATCTATCCACCCATCCATCCATTTGGTTGTACTTTCTGGATGTAGATATTGCCTTGAACGGAGACCTTATTTGGAACTATGATATCATGGGAAAGATTTTCATCTCAATTCCTTAATCAAATAGATAATTATCATTGGATAAACCACTAAACCAGTTAAAATCCCTTTCTGGGCTAGTGGATGGTCCTTAGGGTCTCATCTGGTTGCAAATCCTGTAACTCTAGGATTTTCCAGCCATTTTGGAATTCAAATGTAAATCCTATTGGAAGGCAGGAGTGGTTTTAAACACGATGCCAGCTTGTGGGTCATTTTGTTACTGGTGAGAGCAGAACCAGGATAATTGAACAAAGAGACATAATGATGCTGTTTTTCAAGGTCTTAACTCCTATCCCAAGTGTAAACTATGACAAGGAGACCTCAGATGACTGGGAAAACTACATTCCTGTTTGAGGACATCCTGGTATGACTCCATAACCCTAAAGTGCAGGAGAGCAGAGTCGGGAGTTCAGAATGCGAAGCCCAGCCTGGGTTCATGCTTCAGTGTCTGAGTTCAGCACGTATCTACAATGCTCGTTCCACAACACAACACTCACATAAAACTGAAAGACATTATTTTGCAGGCTAAATAATGAAAGCCACGAACAAACTCAAGTGAATCTCTATGTCTGGTTTTTGCACTGATTTGTAGTTTATTTTCAGACATACCTAATAGGCAGTAATTAGACTTAAATGGTGTTATAAAATTAATTTGAGAATTCTATGGCGTTTGATAATGTCTTTTTATTAAAGAAACCACATAAAAACCTCTGTCCCATAAAACAGAAATAAATTTGGGGGAGAAAAAGAGAACAGTTTCTATGTAATGATGACTTCCTTTGGAAACTGTGCTAATGGATTTTACAGATTATGGTCTTACAAATGACCACTGTTTCTCCTCTTCGTGTTAGCTGAGATAGGACATGATATCGTTCGAGTCACTTATTCATTGCACAGATTCTATCTAGTGTATAATTTTTTTAGGACACCAAGGTCAGCAGCAATTTTTGCAAGTCAATATTAGCTGACAGGCAGCCATATCTCTGTCTTACACAGAGTGAACTGATATTTTTTTATTTATTACATCCTAAAGGTAAAAAGGTGAATTACAGGCAATGTAATGATCTCAGAAGCAGAGAATTGAGGCTTTAAAAGCTCCTATTGATTCTGTATTTGGTGTGCTCTACAACACTGTGAGAGCTCCCCAAAGAATGACTCTTTAGTACTCAGGCATCAAAGCAGAGAGAGTGTTCACGTCCACTGTGGATTCATTTGGACACCTTTGTCAGTGTTTAAAACTGACAGAACGGGAGCACATGGCATTTTTTTAAATTTACTTAATATCTGACCTTGTCTGTTTACTTGTGTTTGACACAGAGAATCATAGGCGAACTGAAGACTGTGAAGAGCTGGTTTGTCCTTTGTTCCTACCAGAGAGCCTTCTGATGCCAAGATGGTGAGATGATGGCCTATGAGCTCCCTTAAGGCAAGGGGTACCTTGTTTCATTTCTTTATGTTCAACAGTATCTAGAATCTCAATACTTGTTACATAAATGAACAAGTTATTAATTCTTTGTAAGTATTAAGCTCTAAACACATATTTCATATCAGGGGAGAGCTCTTGGAGGAAGACAATGGCTAACCTTGAGGAGCGACTCATAAGTGAGAATACCTCAAGAGCCAGGGACTCAGAGAGCTGGGAAGGGGATGAATGGGACACACCTACCTTAAACCACAGCACACAAGACCTCCGTGCTATTTCATTTTATTCATACTACTCGAGAAATCATCCTCAAAATCAAAATAAGTAGGAGGTGATTGTTTAACTATAAATGGAGGGGATGGGGAGATGGGTTAACTGTGAAGGACCACGACTTGAGCACAAATCTCTGGCATCCACATAAAAAGTCGGGCTTAAGAGTAAACCTACAACCCCAGCACTGGAAAGTCGGAGATAGTAGAGTTCCTGTGTCCTGCTGGCCAGCCTGTGTAGCTGAATGATCAAGCCCCAGATTTAGTGAGAGACTCTGTTCTCTCCAGATATAGTAGAGAATGATGGAGAAAGACATTCAACATGGCTCCCTGGTCTTAGTATGCATCAAACACACAAACACACAGGGAGAGAGAGAGAGAGGGAGAGAGAGAGAGAGAGAGAGAGAGAGAGAGAGAGAGAGAGAGAGAGAGAGAGAGAGAGAGAGAGGAGAGAGAGAGAGAGAGAGAGAGAGAGAGAGAGAGAGAGATGGGGGAGGGAGAGAGAGAGGAGAGGGAGGAGAGAGGAGAGAGAGAGAGAGGGAGAGAGAGAGAGAGAGATTGATTTTGCAATATGACAGATATCATAACAAACTCACATCTAAATCTAATCCCAGGTGGTATCTGGAAAGTCCTTTTTAGTAGTCACACCAAATGACTTAGTTCATTCTGATTTTCCTATCTGGTCTACATTATGCGTTTCTTCCCAAGTCCCAGTCCCTGATGCCAGTCTCTGACTTGCTCATGTCCTCTTTCCTAGGTCTGCTTTCACTGGTGACACTCCTGGTCAGTCCCCTGAAGTTGCCCAAACCCTTTTCTTAGTCTTCTGTTCCAGCAGCTCTCTTCTGCCCCCTTCTGTCAGAAGTCTGCACTTGCACATTTGGGCCCAGAAAACTGAAGTCATTCATACACCATGAAGTTATTGAATGTCTGCGAACTACCAAGTACGGCTCCCGTAAATAAACCCTGAAACAATAATATATAATTCTGATAAGGGTTTAAATCGGAGCTTCACCCCAGGCTGCTCCGTCTAAAGGGAAAAAGTTGAGTTCTTCACATCGTGTATCTGAAATTATACTTGCTCTGAGGCACGGCGCTGTAAACTATAGCCACACAAACTTAGATTCAGGTCAGCCATCCTGGAGATCACTCAGTTGGAGTCACATGAGTGGAAAGGTGGCTGGTGCTATTCCACAAGAGTACCTTCCGTACTCTTATGAAGTCTTGGACACAGGACCAGCCTGGCCATACAGAATGATTTTTTTTCTTATTTCCATCTTCAGATAAGGCCATAATTCAGTTTCTCAGGGTTAAGAAGTGGTCATGTCTACTTGGGAGTCATAATTTGACCTAGTTTGCTTCTTTGCTGCTGACTAACATCAAGTTGGTAGAGCAAAGGGTTAATGTCACTCACAGGTCTATCATGGAGCCAAGCCAAGACAGGGGTTCAAGGCAGAAATCTGGAGGTAGTTGCTGAAGCAGAGACCACGGAGAAATGCATCTTGATGGCTGACCATCCCCAGTTTGCTCAAGTGACCTTTAAAAATAGTCCAGGATGCCTACCTAGGGAGTGCCCACAGAAGGATGATTTCTCCCACACCAGTTAGCAACAAGAAAATGCTTCACAGACATGGACTTAGGCCATTCTGATGTAGGCAATTCCTAAATTTAGATTTCCCCTTCCCAAGTGTGTCTAGGCTTGCATCAAGTGAATGAAAATCTAAGCAGCATACCATTCCAGCCAACGCTTCATCAGTAGCCAAATTGCTTCCTATTCCAAATGGAAAGGACACTGATTTTTGATTTCCTATAATTTTAATTATTCTGTCAAGAGTAGGCATTAACCCAAATATGCTCCTTTTCCATGTTGGGGAGTGAAAAAGACTTTAAATTTTCCCAACCCAAAGCTTTCTAATTATTCCCTATCATTGAAGTACTAGTCCACGTTATTTACTATTAAAATGTCCTGAAGAGGCTCATGGGTTTGAAATGTGATCGCTTCTGACAGGTGTTGTGTCACAGCCACAAGAGATGTAAGTCCCATCTACTCCTTGGGTCCGACAGACATCCTCTGCCTATCCCACACTCATTCGTCCACTGGAGCAGCTCCAGAGTAGCCACAGATCCATTTCTTCACACATCGATGCCGGTGGTCACGGTGATTTTCATGACAGGACTGTGTGCACGTGGTACCGCACCTGGTGAGGTGACTTTTGGACAATGGTGAGTGAGCACAGTGGAGAAGGGAGAGCTGCTGCAGTGTAGAGAGTTACAGGACTTGCTAAAGGAAGGGCTATGTGAGGGTGGGATAGGGATGGACTCTTCCAAGGCCTGGGTGAACAGGGGAGAGGCACTGACTTCAGCCTTAAACACCTAGAGTTTGGAGAAGCAGCCACTTGGACAAGTGAAAAATATCCCTGATAGCTGTTGGGTTCCTCTCTCTCTCTCTCTCTCTCTCTCTCTCTCTCTCTCTCTCTCTCTCTCTGTGTGTGTGTGTGTGTGTGTCCTTCTCTCTCTCGTCTGTTTATATTTCAGGACATTGCTTTTGTCAGAGGAGTTTAAGCTTCAGTCTTTGAAATTTAACTCAATTATTCTGCACAGAACATTCCCTGACACAATGCTAGTAACTACCTCCCTTCAGAGCCATGTGATTTTAAACAAAATTACATTCTTTTCCTGCTTCATCTGTCCATGCTTTGGGATTCTTTAATTTCTGCTTGTTCTAAAAGGGTGATGATATCCTTAAATTTATTTGTGTCCATTTCCCTCTTTTCTTTATTTCCACGAGCTTGTCTCTCAGAAACCAGCAGTCTGTCCTTCTGTCATCTACATCCTCTGTTCCTTCTATCTCTTTTTGAGTTGATAGGAAGAGAAACGGGTTTCATGATTGGTTCTTTTATCATCACAGTGAGAACCAGACATAGCTGTATTTCTGTGAGCTCGTAAACATGACATTGATTTACAACCTCGTCTGAAGTCACTGTGACCTTTCACAGGACGCTGCTGTCACAGTGTGTCAGCAGGTGAGGTAGCACACTTCCCTGAAAAATCACTCATCAGTCGGAACAAGTCTGGATATTCTATTCTAACTTTTAATAGCCTTATTTTTTTTAATGCTTTTTATCTTTTGCAGACATCTGTGTTTCAACTCAAGCACCAAACCTGAGATTACCTAACATGCACTCATTTTAATAATGCATATTAAGAAACAACTTCAAGTCAAGAAAAGAGTGAGCTTAATGGAGTCCCAGCTGGAGGGTGTCAGGAAACACCACAAAGTATATCCGCCATTAGCACTTTGATAAGAGTCTGTTCAGTGAAGAGCCAAGCATCCCAGGTCTCGCCACAGTCTCATGCTGGAGGAAGCACTGTGCCTCTTAGATTAGATGTTGAAGATGAAATGAGTAGGAAATGAAATGTTGCCCCCAACAAGGTTCTGTGAATCTTGAACCCTTTAAGGGGTAAGAGTGATATCAATATGAAGAACTCAACTTGAAGCAGAAAACATGATTCTGCAAAATGGTGTTGGCTTGACTTTGTTCAGTTAGCTACTATTCTAACATAGCAAGTGATGCAAGTGGACAATGCTGTCACACAGTTTTAGGACTAATTATATTATACTTAAATATATATAATATAATATATATGAACTATATTATATAATATGATATATTATCCTCTTTCTATTATATTACTAGACCATTCACAGTCATAATTCTTTTTTCTCTAATGATTTACTTTGTGTATTTGAATGTTCCATCTGCCTATACACCTGCAGGCCAGAATAGGGCATCAGATCCCATTACAGATGGTTGTGAGCCACCATGTAGTTGCTGGGAATTGAACTCAGGACCTCTGGAAGAGCAGCCAGTGCTTTTAACCACTGAGCCATCTCTCCAGCCCCCCAACACTTACAATTCTTAAAAAGTTGTGCTATGAGTTTGGATCTATACAGTCTACAAAAGGAAAGGAAGGAAAACAACATGGAGACACTACTCCAGGCTCAACAATAGGTAATGGGGAGACATTTGATAATTTCTTCAGTAATTCCTGTTTCTCTGCTGCTGATACTCTAAATCTGTGCTTAGGAAAGTCTTAGCAGTCTAGGACTTTTGAACAGAGAGAATCTGGCCCCAGATGCCATTGCTTGAAATTTATATCACATAAAAGCATTAAAAAAAACCCTACATCTTTCCTCAATATGCACAATTCCACACTTATATTTTTTCTGGAAGTCTTCATTGAGTAGACACAGCCACAAAATCTACCACCCGTCTTACAACACTGGCTAGATTTAGCTTGCTATTTAATGATAGAAATTATAGAAAATGAAGGGTTTGAAAGTTATGAGTCAAGGTACTCATGAATAGAAGGGCTTTCTCTGTGGGCAAGATGGCTGACAGGAAGCTGCCAATGTGGGATACAGTGAAGAAGTCAAGTCAGAATATAAAAAAGTAGGATTTAATTCTACAGAGTCTCTCTCTCTCTCTCTCTCTCTCTCTCTCTCTCTCTCACACACACACACACACAGAGAGAGAGAGAGAGAGAGAGAGAGAGAGAGAGAGAGAGAGAGAGAGAGATTGGCAGAGAAGAAGACAGGTGATCCAAGGAAACCAGTCCAAGACAACCAACTCCAACTCTGTGAGGTAAGGGGTAGACCAGAAGGCCTTCATGTAAAAAGGCTGGTGGTCTCACCCTCAGGACAAGTACACAGCCCATAGGAGCCCCCACACAGCTGTGCACGTGTTGGATAGGTCATCAGTAAATAGAAAACATATACTTTTCTTCTTTACTTCAGGAACAGAGGCCAGGGGACTATCTTAAACAAGTTATATTCTAAAGGAGACAGGAAGGAAGGAGAGGGCTGAGAGAAAGCGATAACCCCCAGTCAGAAAGCCTTAGTCTAATATGCCAAAGTCCCAGGGCAGGAGATGGCTCGGGAACCAGCAAGAAGTAAAAGGTATTAACAGTCTGTATTCCAACGTGCTTTGAGGTCCAGCTACAAATGATCAGTCTACAGGAGCACCCAGCTCATGCCTGCTAGTCTTGCTCTCCTCTCTAAGCTATGGTAGTCTTGCTGCTCCCCCAAAATGTGCTATTCTAGCTTCCCCACCTCTGTTCTATTCCAGCTCCCACACAGGGGTGCTAGCCTAGCAACCTCAGTCCCATTAGTCTAGCTCCCCCTCCAGGTGAAACTAAAAGTTTAGAATAAAAAATTACCAACTGCCTAGGTTGCCTAGGGATCTGCAGACAACGGAGTCATGGACCTGATAAACTTTCAACAGTGTGAAACATAGAGAGGAGGATGAACTCAGACAGGGTCCCGGGGAAGAAGTGGGCAGATGTACAGTGCGGTGGGAAGGGAAGACCTGGAGTCATGTAAACTCGTGCCCTCTGGTTCCTTAGCTGGTAAAGAAAGGAAGGGAGAGACTTGAATTTAGGTTATAAAAACTCGGTGTTTAAGGATGGCCTTGTTGAGCACCAACGGGAAAAGACGTCCTTGGTCTTGCCAAGGCTGGAACCCCAGTGTAGGGGAATGTCAGGGCGGGGAGGCAGGAGGGGTGAGTGGTTGGGGATGGGAACACCCTCATAGAAGAAGGGGGAGGGAATGAGATAGGGGTTTATGGACAGGAAACCAGGAAAGGGGATAACATTTGAAATGTAAATAAAAAAATATCCAATAAAAATGCATTTTTCTCAACAAAACAAACACACACGCATGCGCAGACACATACTCACGCATGCACAAACAAACAAACAAAAAACAATAAACAAACAAACTCCTGTGTTCAATCTGCATACCCACGATTCTGGGCTGATACCTGGGTATGCAAAATAATAAAGTACACACGACTTTATACGCTCCGTAAGTAGCGCCTCCTGTTCTCTGGTATGAAATGAGGTTCCACGCCTCTCTCAGATGCAGTTGTAGGTATCAGGAAGGTAGGTTGACAAGTTGAAAGGTGCAAGACTTGGGTGGCTTGGCTCAGGCAGTGAAGGATACTGGGAAAAATGCAGGCCCTCCCTTGGTTGTCAGGAGCAGATCTCATCAACTGAGACTGACTGGAGATTGACAGCCCCGTCAAGGCCAGCAGGAAGATGAGCTTTCAGAGCTCTCTCTCTCTCTCTGTGTGAAACCTCAGAAGCTTAAGTTCTGCAGTGTGCTTTGCGACCCACAGCTGCTTCCTCGAGCTCTGATTCATACCTCTCAGGGCTTGGAAGTCAGCCCGGCTCTCTGCCTGCACAAATCTCAATGCTCTGCTTGCTTTCTATAGCAGTATATGTGAGAGGCGCTCTCCTCCATCACAGGAGCCCTTCCAGGGGAATGAGCTGGCCAGTCTCATGAGAGTGATAATATCCATCAAAGTCACAGATTATAAACTCACCAGTGGCCACAGAGGCTTGTGATAATCAAAGAAGGGAAGGTAGCAGTGAGAAGTTACCTCTGGTAGACCCTGGAGACTTGGTCAATACAGTCTAAGCAGGGTCACAAACCACAGGGAAGACCAATGTCCACAAGTGCAACTATGCTTCCTCCCATGACGTCTCTAATTTTTATTACTCGAAATGACCACTAATAATAATAGTTATTATTATATTATTTTCTCTTTTTTCCATACATTTATTTTTGTTCTTTTTTTGAATAGTTGGCACTTTATGATCCTTAATATTTTTATATAATTGAAAACCTCTTGTTCCCTTATGCACTCATGTTGTTTGGTTTATAGATTCTTTTATCATTGGCCAGCCTTTTCTCTTTCTGTTTGTTTTTTCCTTCTTCTCGTTTTGCATTTACTGTGTGAACTTCACCATAATGCTTCTGTGTGGTGGTTTTGAAACTCTGGTCTTAGTTTTTCCTTCTCATATTCATCTGACATTTCCTTCTCTCTTTTAATCCCGAATCTATCTTCTCTTTCTTCTTCCTACACGTCTTCTCTTCCCTTTAGCACAGCCTTTTTCTGTTTCTCCCCTCTGTGTGATTCGCCTCCTTTCTTTATTGTGTTCTTTCACTACCCTTTTACTTACCAATAGTAATTTGTAGCCATTCTGTCATAGTCTTCCCATTGTCTAGTCCATGGTTCTTGGTGATGTAATGGTGGACTTTAGCTGATTTTTAGAGTGTAACCCTTTATATTCCTCAATTCACTCTTGATGCTGACACAGCCATTTGCTTTATTCTCACCGAGCAAATCTAGGGATCGAGCCCTTAAGAACAGGCTACTCCAATGATCTCCTAATGAAACCATAAGCACTATCCAAACCATCAGATGCAAAGTTCTCAACACACCAGAGCTTTCCCAAGAATGGGAGAGCAGGGCCACTTGATCTTCAAAAATGGTCACACCTCAAGTGTGGGACTCACAGACACCAAACTAAGCCAAATATCAGGTGACGAATTCGCAAATGTCTCCTGATAAAAAATGATCCATGAACTGAGAGAGGATACTAAGAAGCTCATGAATTTAATCCAGGGAGGATTGATAGGAAAGTCAGTAACATGAGAAAGAAGTCAGAGAACATTATGATATAATGGGAAGTTGGCAACACAGAAGAAAACTTGACCAAGGAAATTGATATCTCAACTAAAAACAATAAAGCAAATAGAAATGTTAACACTGAAAAGCTCATCGAATGACGCACAAAGCCAGAAGTAGGAAACACAGCCACTAGATGCCCCTGAGGCAGTAATAAACTCTTCCCACAATCAAAAACCCAAACCGGATTGATTCACTGTTCAGTTTGACCCAACCTTGAAGGGAGAGAGATACTACTGCACACCTCAAGTTGTTCCACAAAATAGAAGAAGGAGGGTAATGGAATAGACTCTACTAGTCAGTATTTGCCCAATAACAGAACTGAACTTTGACAAGCCAAGTCAATATTCAAAACAAGGACAAGCTCCCTGATGAACACAAATGAAAAAAGTCATAAAATTCTTGCATACTGCATCCTCCTGTGGAATCCATGTTTGGACCTGTGTGTGTGTGTGTGTGTGTGTGTGTGTGTGTGTGTGTGTGTGTATCTTGTGTAATTGTGAAGGCAAAGAGGGGTTTATGGGGATAAGAAAGGCGTCTAAAGGTAAGTGATGAGAGAACAGAAGGGAGAAGACTAGAAGAGAGTCACCAGAAAGTGAGGCAGAGGCACTCTGGAGAGCAGCAGAGGGAGGGGAAGAAACGAAGAGAAAGCCTAGCGATGCTGTGTGTGAAAACGCCATAATAAAACCCATTCCTTTGTATGCTGGTGTGGAAAAAATGAATGGAAGAAAGGAAAATGAAGAAGTCTTCTAAGAAAATACGAATTATTTGTGTTGGGCAGACGCACATGTGAGTAACTTGTTTTGATAGGCATCTACGAAGTTTGAAACAGAGTTGTAGACGATCCAAAGTTAGCAGAATTTTAAGTCAATGATGGTAGCAGTCCTAGGTCAAGGGATCTCCTCCATACCCTGCTGAGGGAAGCAGGCACCTTAAGGGGACCCAGACCTGTGCCAGTCTTACCAGAACAGGCGGTGAGCCACTCGGATGCTTTGCAAGGATCGATGAAGCAGGAGTTCCACCAAGGGACTTTTGAGACTCCACTCAAACTTGACAGCCTGCGGTGAGAGGCAAGGAAGACTGGTTTTTATCAGTTACAAAAAGAATCACCACCAACACTAACACCAGCACCAGCATCACCAAAAGACAGACTACAGAGGGACTAGAGAGGCTTCATGGAAAATAGCATGAGCTTTTCAGTGGAATATTAATAATATGCCTGATAGTTTTAATTGCTACACGATAACAGCAAACATTACAGGATTTGTCTTTGCATGGTCTTGCTTTCTCCGTCTTAGTTATGCTTTTGGAGTTAGGAAAATAAATGAAGGCAGGTGGTCTGTAAAGTTCAACTATGCCCCAGGGGAGAATCCTTGCACACACACACACAAATATCATCATCAATGTTTGTGACCGATGAAGTGGTATTATTAAGCCCTAGACAGTTTTACTCACTTGGAGATCGAATTAACTCCCACTTGCAACCGAAAACAAAAATCACCACCTGATGAGTCACTATTAATCTTCAGACACCGGGGCTTTGCTTAAAAATTCAAGACTGATGGTCCCACCATACCCATTCCTAAACCTCTCCTTCCTCTCTCTTGTAAGCAGCTCCCAAAGCTCATACTTAATGTGGGCAGAGACACAGACTGCAATGGCAGTCGCTGATGTCCTCTGGGACCTCATTGAGATCGACCTGGCCTCTCTAGAGGCTTGGCGGTCCCTGGTCTGCACATGGGTCTCATCAGCCTCACGGGAATCTGATTATATGAAGATGAATGCCAAGGTCTCTTCCTAAAGATGTTCATGTCTTCTTTTTAAGTCTGTTTGTCACAAATACATACCTGTATGCATTCTCTCTCCCTCCCTCCCTCCCTTCCTCCCTCTCCCCTCTTTCAGGCACACGCGCATGCGCACACAGAGAAGGGGGAAGGGGAGGGGGAGGGGAGAGAGAGAGAGGCGGAGGTTGGGTTTAAGACGAGTTTTATGCCACAGTCCAGTTAAAAAGCGAAAGTAAGGCTGTTCACTCCCACGCTCATACCCGACGGAACTCCTCAGTTTGCTGCACACTCCAAGCATGGAAATGTTTATAGATTCCTGAGGTGTCAGAGAGAGACGATTTCAGCAAACTTACAGGAGTCCAGAACTGGTGCAGTGTGTGTCGAAAGAGCTTGAGAGTCTTGGTAAACTGTAGCCAAGGGCTCCTTCCTCTAGCGTGCTCATGCTGGGCTGGCTAGGTCGTGTGTTTTGTTCATGCTTCAAAGATGGGTGTATAATACGGACACTGAGGCAGGACCAGAACTTACTTCTGTGTCTGCCTTGATTCATTCGTTCCCATGCTTCTTTACAAACTCAGTAATTTGAACTCACTTGGCTTCCTTGCCTACAAAACCAGTGCCTTATTCTATCTAATGGTAGAATTTCCTTCTCATATGTGTCATACGGTACACAGGCAATCTTTTTGGCACACAAGCACAAACTTTGTTCTTGGAGTCTCTCCGCATGTTTATGACACACCCTGAAGTCTCTGTCCAACTGACTTCTAACTCTGAACCAGATCTGATGTCCATTTTGGACACAGACTCTCTTCTCTGCACTTGAATATGGTTTATGCTGTATCAACACGCTCATCTGTAAAGTGAAGATGTAATTCCCCAAAACCAGTCAACAGAGGGCGACTGTTAGGTCCCAGAATGTTTCAGAGCCAGTGCGGGCCATGTGTTTCTTAAAGTTAATTTTCAAAATAAATGTGATTTTCTTCTCGGTTTTTATTGTTTAGTCCGCGTATACCTTTCTTCCCATCTTAGAACACACTATAAATTTTACTTTCTATTACAACATAGCTGCAGCTTCTTCCAATTTTTGTTTGTGTATTTGCTATATTAGATTTTGAGTGTGTTTTTAAAATCAATCTGGCTTTATTGGAATATGACATTTTTTAGTGGCATGAGTACTGACTCCGATTGGCCCTTCGAAGTGAGTCCATTTTGTATAGAACTTTGTAAAAACTCCGAGTTCAGTTAGATATAGCGGGTTGCCATGCCCACGAGCCGTGAAATGACTAGTGAATGCACGCGTTGGAGTCATCTGTTTTCATTTGGGGATATTCCTTTCCTACCGTATTATCCTGACAAATGAAGGGAAGTCATTACTATAAAGATTGCTTAAAGCAGCAAACAGCACAGCTATTCCTCAGCCAGATCTCTCCCTCAGGAGGATGTCAGAACGGTTCACGCTGTGGTGTACAAAGTACAAAGTAATATTGGAGTTTATTAATAGAAGTTTCCCCATCAATCTTGACCTCTCATATCGCTGCTCAAAAGCCGAGCCAACTGTCAGTTAACGCAGATTCCAATCTGTCAGGAGAGGAAATATCTGAGTTTAAAGAACATCCTGGGTGTGGTGACTCACAACTGTAAATCTGACATACTAGGGAGCTGGAGGCAGGAGGATCGTGAGGTGTTCAAGGTCATTTTTTACAACCTAGTGAGATTCATAGTCCTCCTGGACTCCTGAGACTCAATCGGAGAGATAGATCCGCTGGTAAAGTGTTTGTCTTATAGGCTTTAGTACATGAATTTGACTCTGCAGAACTCATGTAGAAAAGTCACATATGGTGGCCGACCTTGAAATCCCAATGTGAGGGAGGTGGAGATAGGCAGGTTCCTGGCACTCACTGTCTATCCAGCTGAGTTCACTTGAGGAGCTCAAAGTTAGGGAATGCCCTGTCTCAGACAAAATGGTGGCTGACATGTGAGAGATAACATCTCGATAACATCTTGGGTTGTCTTCTGGTATATACACACACACACACACACACACACACACACACACACAGCAAACAAAACAAAATGAGAAGACAGAAAGACCTACCAGTCTTCTTCAATGCCCTGTGCACAAACGTATGGGAGCAAAGCTTCCCTTCTACAGAAGCATCTGCTCCTTTACCTGCTCCTGGGTGAGCTGTGTGACATCAGTCCTAACCCTTTCTTCACCTTCCGAATGTCAGGGTGACTCACAGCTCTGGGCAGCTTCCCATTGTTTTCTTAAAATTTCTCTGTGCTGTGGTAGTTGATGCCGCTAACTTGTGCTAATTGGCGGCAGAATTGGGTGTTAGAAATTACTTTCTCAAGAGTAGTAACCACCAGCAAAACTCTCCATATGAATGACAGAAACGCTCATGAATGGCGTGCCAGTCAGTAGATAACTGTTACCCACAGAGTGACTCTTCACTTCATGTTTCATTGCTTTATACACGCAGGCCCGAGGAGGATTTCCCCCTCACAAACGTTCCCGTGGCTTCTCCATACTAATCACTAAGTGAAATTGGTTCGTGAATATTTTCCTTTTTAGGTTTCTATTTTATTATTCTTTTTTTGTTAGTTGATCAACTTTGGATAGAAAATGTCTGTATTAATCACTTGAACACATGGAGGGAGCTCTTCTTTGGCCAAACTGCAGTATAAGAGTTTAGCGTTTTCATGGCTTACACTGGGAACCTTTAAAGAATGATGACTCAGAACCCAAGAATCCCTTGGTGACCCTTGACTCTTACCTGAACTAGCTGTGGGAGGCAGTCCAGCAGCTCATCGGTCAAGAGGTTGTCTAACTGTTGAACGGCAACTTCCCGAATGTCTTGGTCTGGAAACCTGAAAACAGTTCCTGTGACTATAGAGTTGAAATTGACTGGAAGTAATGAAATATATATAAATAATATTTATATAATGTATGAAATACATTATATATATATATGTGTGTGTTTGTGGGTGTGTGTGTGTGTGTGAGAGAGAGAGAGAGAGAGAGAGAGAGAGAGAGAGAGAGAGAGAGAGAGTGTAAATTCTAATGCTTAGGTCCTATAATCATCCCCAAATTTCTTAAAGTGATCAGTAGCACTCACTTATTTTCCTATTCTATCCGCTCACGCGCTCTGTCAGAGAGGCTGACTATACTTGTGGAATGGAGGTTATAAGAGCTGAAACCTTTTCTGGAAGGATCTGAGAGTTCTTGCTTTTTTATTTAGCCAACTCTTTGCTCAAGAAATCATCACCTCCTGGAGACCCGATCATTTATGATTAAAAAGTGGAATCTAATATTTTCAACGTATTTTGGTCAGATGGATGTTAACGAAAGCCAGACATTGAAAGTAGCTTACGACGAATAAACAAGCGTAACTTAATAAGGATAAATTTTACCAGACGGTGACGCATTTGAAGAAGTTTTCCCCAGACGGTAAAGCATTTGAAGCCGGTACTAAGAGTTAAGACCCCCTAGGCAGCTAACGAACATGAGGGTTTGAACTGAATTTGTGAAGGTGCTTAGCTTCCGAACCCTCACTTCCCCCAAACAATTTCATTCTCCAATGAACTGTTTGCATCGCCCCCACCTTGCACCGTGGAACAATTAAATCCAATTATCTCAAAGTTCCTGGAAGGGTCTGAAGTCATCAAGGCACTACACTGCTTTGAAATGCTTCTGACCTACAGCATCGACATGAACAAACTCGGCAAGACTTAGGTAAGACTACTCAGTTTAAAAGGGACGAGCTTTCAAAACTATTAACGGGCGAAAAGGAAAGCTGGAAGGAACACCTTATTCCACTTAAAAACAGAATAAGGAGCAATAAATGAGGAAACACTGCATTCCTTTTGTAGGGAAGGGACTGAAGTTTTTCCAGTCAGACGAGAGCACCGAAGATTGGCTTCCTGTGGCATAGAAGTCAGAAAACTTCTTCATTTTTAAAGGATATTAGATTACTGAAGGGTGAAATGAGCAGTATGCAGCTGGAGTCAAGCAAAAAAAAAAAAAAAAAATGGCCTTGCCCTGTGTCCCTCAACTGTCCTTGGGAGCAATTTGGAGTCGGAAGCTAAAGAGCTTTGCATTTCTTTCAAATTTACACTGGGTTTCAATGACAACTCGGATTTCACTCCTAAGCCTACTTAGTTGAAACAAATATTTATGATCGATCAATCCCCTCCTAGTCCCATTTTCTCTGTTAAGAGCCTACCCATGAGGTGTGTGGTGAGAACCATATTGCAGACACACCTAACACAACATTGCTGGGGCCGGAGGCTCTCAGCACACCATGTATAGTCCTAGAGAAGGTGTAATGGAAACCCAGCACTAGGTCAGCTCATTTCAGCCTCTTAAGATGCTAGATTTTTCCTAAGTAAATTCAATGGACGCGAATTGATTTGTTCTCAGTTACTAAACCGTTTGTCTAAAGCCCGTCAATATCAAGGTGACTTTGAAGACAGTCTACAGGGAATAGGGCTGAACGCTGGTCCCTGAGTCTGGATGCTCACACTTTCCTGTCTGCCTGCTTCATGCCGTGGATCTGAGTGGCAACAAAGGTATAAAAGTGACATCACACAGAAAATGCTCTGGTGGATACTCTGTGTGCTTCTTACATGAGGACCGTGCACTTGTTTCCATACACTGGATCTTGAGTTTCCTGAGCAATGAGCTGGTCTGTCTGTTTTGATCACAGATATGTCCCCAGAACCTCCAGAGCTGTGGTGACTGTCTGCCTATGTGCTTGAACATTGTCTACCTTTCTTCTTACATATGTCTACTGGCAGACTCTCCTCTGGCCATCTCTCTACAGTCACACAGCCTTCAAAGTCCAACGGTGATATTTTGATGCTTTTTGCTCTTTTATTTTCTCACACTTCCTCCACTTTCATGCCTGAAGGCCACGCTCAAACATCATCTCACCTTGGAAGCTATTTCTGGCTGAGCTGGCTTTCCACAGAACTAACCTCCACATTCCCCACAGAATGCAAAATGATGTCCCTGGATGAGGACTGACTTCTCTATTTATGATTCCCTAGATCAAAGTGGAAGACTTCCCTGTAGGGCAACCTTGTCACTTTCTACAAGTCAGCCTCCAAGGTGGCTGGCTCTTCTGTCTATGCTTGCTATCAATGTCTTTTTCCACTCTGGGGTCCAGGAGATCCTCACGTGGGCTGAAACATTTATATATCACAGTGTAAGTTAATTTCTCATAAGACGGTAACCGGTTTTCTACTCCCGATGCATCCCTTCTATGCTCACTTACTAAGTAGATATTAAGGGCTAAAGAGTCCACATTTTCCCCCTCAGCCATTGATTGAGCCTATCCTTGGTGTGACACATGCATTTTCACCCCTGGGGACACTGTAATCTCTGCTTAGAACATGTTGATTGCTCTTTTGAAATCTCTCATTTTCCTTCATAGCATGGGTTCAGATGATGTATGCTCATAGAAGTTGGGTTCAGGACAGGCATCTGTACCCCTAGCGTGTCTGGGATGGTGGTGGATACAAAGAGTATTGGAGCTCATTGGTCAGATAGTCTAGCTGAATTGGTGGGCTCCAGGGTCAGTGAGAGAATCTCTCTCTCTCTCTCTCTCTCTCTCTCTCTCTCTGTCTCTCTCTCTCTCTGTCTCTCTCTCTCTTTCTCTCTCTCTCTCTCACACACACACACACACACACTGAGGACACACACACACACACACACACACATACTGAGGAATCACTTGACACACAAACACACACACACACACACACACTGAGGAATCACTTGACACACACACATACACACACACACTACACACACACAAACAAAACACACACACACAAACACACATACTGAGGAATCACACACACAAACACAACACACACACACACACACACACACATATATATATATGAGAGAGAAAGAAAGAGAGAGAGAAAGAGACAGAGAAGGAGACAGAGAGAGAGAGAAAGAGAGAGAGAAATATATTGAGGAAGATACCTGATACAGACCTCTGTTCTCTACACATGCATACATAGGGTATTGCACCTGCATATAAAAAATTTGTATATGCACACACAAAAAATGTGCATGCATGCATACATACATACATATATAAATGCACATTGAACTCGTTTGAATGTCACTATTTTAACAATAATTTCTTTGTCCTCTAATTTACTTCTGGTCACTTGCGATTAACTTATAAGTGCTAAGATTTATTATAATTAAAAACGTGTCCCCATTCTTCAGTGAGGGACGGAATTAACTGAGGGTAATGTTTACTGCATCTGCTCTTATTTCTAGGATTTAGCATCTTGCTCTCTGGAGTGTAGGTGAATAATCTAAAAGCATTGATAATGATAAAAACAGTGCTGGAAATATATATATATATATAGAGAGATTATTTCTTGCTGTGATCTGAGATCATTTAAATTGGTCGCAACAGGTTTAATTCCGCAAATACCACCTACACAAATTTCCTACTTTTTTATTGCTCTCCGTCAAAAGGGTAAGAAAAATAAATAAATCGGAAGGCAATGAAAAAGAACTTTGTCCAAGGTCCCCAGGCAGAAGGAACAAAAATCTATTCATATGGGTATAGTGAAGTGGAAAAGGAGAATTACTTGTGCAGATTCAGGGAGCCCTGTTTGCATGTTGATGGGGAGGGATATTTATTCACTACCTTTGCTCCATGTCCAGAGAGAAATTGGGAGAGAAATTGGAAAAATCACATGATACCTTGGGATATGACCGAGGATCACTTGACATTCAAGTGTATCCAAACATCACTTGCACTTGACTATTTTAGGAAGAACCGGCCGCCTTAGCAGAAGCTCGGGATGTCATTCATGTTCCTAAACAAGGGTTCTTTCACGCAGGGCTGGTGGTAGAGGACATGTTTTAAAATGAAAGCAGACAGAGTTCTTTTAAGTCATGCTTATCTTGGGTATAGCCATTTAACCTTAGGGAATCGATCCTAAGGGTGTAATAAACCATGTATAGGAAGACATGTTTATGAAAACCATTGGAGATGCTATGTATGTCTAATAGTAAACATGTTATGGGCATCTGTCTATATACAGGGACCAAGCAGAACAGTGGATTTTTTTGATGATCCAAAAGTGCTAAATAGTAGCAAAACGTCAGTCTTTGGTACACAAAGTAACAGGTTCCACTCTCCTTTCCATATATGCGCCTACTATATTTTCTGTCATAAACATTTTCTTTTTCACTGCTTTTAACCCATGTCTCTCTCTCTGCAAAAATTAGTATGTATTAATCCATTATTCTTAATATAAAGATAGAAGAAACCAAAGTGTTAATTCAAATGCTTTAAGGGACGCTTCACACATGAGTTGACTTTTCTACCCTAGTTACGGTTTTTCAAGCCTACTATGAATAATGCCTTTTAAAAGAAGGGCCATCCAGGAAATCAGGGACGATAGGCAAATAACTATGAGTTCGTTACTAGAACTGGAAGGAACACCAAACGTTCTGCTCTATTAAAGAAGGGACACCATTGTGTGGGGAAAAGTGAGCATCCCGTTTTCTGGTTAACTCAGAATATTCTTCTGACATAGCAGGTCTCTGGAGAATGACGTTTGTTTTCTCATGGCCCCCAAAGTCAGGTGCAAATCGACAGACAAACATGTTCTGCAAATCCTGGCATTTCTTCCCCGCCATGTCTGAAATTATTTAAACACTCTCTAGGGATTTAACTGCTGGAATTTCCTGCTCGTAGCTCATTCGTTAATGAGGAGAAGGCTCCCTGTGTGGGAGCTGACTTTGGTTTGATATTTACAGACCGAAATGTCACATGTAACAGAACCTGCAACCAATCTGAACATTTCCACAAGCCAGGTTGTACTGAATTTCCTAAATGATTTGACTTCTTGACACACACGCATGATCCTTGCTGGGAGCTAGGTGGTACCCTTAGGTAATTACAACACCCCAAGCCTGCTAATTAGTGCAGGAATGGACACTCACGACTATAGTTTGGTTCTTCATGAAAGCACTATTGGGACATCAGGGTGACATATATCGCTAACTTATAGGAAGCATCCTCATAATTAATTACAGAAGATAAATCCTCACAATCTCATAACTGAAAACCCGGTTTAAAATATAAAGGTCTAGATCCCTGGCATGTTACTGCTCATCGGGAAGGAGGTCATGAAAGCTGAGGAAAGTTTTCACTGACAGGAAAAGGGAGTTGCTTCTTCATGCAGTGATAAAGCGCCAGGAACAAGAGAGCCTTGTAGAGGGAAGAGCTTATTTCAGTGTTCAGAGAGAAAGTCTGCAACGGTGGGGGAGGCATGGTGACCGGAGGATGGCACAGGAAACTGAGATCAAATCTGAACCCCACAGGGTGTGGGGGCGGGTGAGAATCTGAAGTGAGGTTATAAACCGTCAAAGCCTGCCCGCCCACAGTGGCACACTTCCTCTAGCCAGGTCATACCTCCTAAAACCTCCACCCCTTCCCAAATATCACCACTACATAGGACTCAAGTGCTTGAACACCCAGGCCCACAGAGGACATTGTCACTCAAAGCACTGCAATAAATATGTCTGAAGCCCGGGTTTGTGATTCGGTGTTTAATCGACCTCTGAACGAAGCGAAAGGGGTTTCTCTGGGATTTGCTAAAGGATTAGCACTCTTATCAATATCAGTGCAACGCTGTACAGCGACTGCTGAGGAACGGATTAAAAATCAAATATGGAACACTGCCCAGGGAGAACACGGGGGCAAACGGAGACAGTCCTCCAGAACTGAGACACTGAAGCTAATGGGAAGAACAGATTCACGTGGTAAACTGGGGAAGTGAAGGATTCGATACAGTTGAGCCATGTCAGGATGAACACTTCTCAGAGGAATTCTAAGGACACAGGGCTCGGGTGCAGTGGCAATGCTCTCATAATGGGCGGGAACAGGTCCAATGCTCAGGACCAGTGTTGCTTGGGCAATGGCGGCTCGCGGCAGAGGTGCGAACATAACTGCACTTCGCCAATTTTGGGCCTCAGGATATTTTGCATTCTTAGAAATTATCGAAGTCTTCAAGAAGTGCTTTTTAAAAAAATACTCTATATTTATTATAGCTATAGTAGAAGCAAAAATAGGATATTTAAAACATTTATTATCCGATTTAAATGACACTCATATTCTTATTCCACGTTAAGCTAGACACTGTAGTTCTGCCCAAAATAGTCGTGCTGAAAAGTAGAAAATACTTAGTCAGGAGAGTGGTCATTGCTATACATCTTTGTGCATGGAATTCGGTGTCTGGCTTAATAGAAGCTAGCTGGGCCCTTTTCTCTATATTTACATATATTTTGGATAGATATATTCAATACATTTGCAGTACTGAAGTCATATAACCTGGGGTAAGTTCACCTCTCCCTTCACGAGTGTGGTAAAAACGATTTTCAAATGACTATGACAACAGCCTTGTCCTGGCAGCAAGTCTGCTTACATTTTGGGAACTTCCGTCCTCACTTGGGCAACCTCTGACACGCAGGACAGCAGCTTGTGTGACTGCTGTGTTTTCACAAGGAAAGGAATCAGAACCTCTGGTCTGCTTCTGAGACAGCAGTCCAGGGGTTGATGCAATCATACACCATTTTTCTCTGTTTCCAAATCTTTCGGTCCCTCCTCCTCAGCAGCCTGTGAGACTATTACAAAGCACTCAGACCAACTTCAACAAGACTGGCCAGCTCATGAAGTGATTCTTTGATGGAAAATATATTTTTTTAACTTTTTCCATTTGACTTATTTTTGCCATTTATACCTTTTTATTATTTTACCCCAATCCTCGTCCCCGTTTCCCCCATTCTTTTCTAATTCATGATAGGACACAGGAAAATATTTTTTTGCTAAAACTTGTTAAAGCACTGTTTGAAAGCAAAACGCGACACAACAAACAGCAACCTTTAAGAGAAAAAGCAGCTCGGAGAGTAAACCGGAAAGCAAAGAAATCTGAGATCAAATTTCAGCATAAAAGAAATGTCAAGCTTTCAGCATGCACAGCGAGAGAAATTCATGGAGAATGCCACAGGGCTATTCACAGCTAAAAGCTCCAGTGTCAGGCTGGAATTAGGAATCGTCAGAAGGAGAGTGCATTTCTCCAGGAGGTTTTAAGTCTGATGACACACTCTGCATCAGCTCGGGAGAAAAATGCCAATATGAATATCTGTGTTGTGTTTCTGATAGGAAAAGCAATGGAATCTGACAGGTTTGTTTTATTATTCCAGGAAAATGATGAATGAGGATTCTTACAGTGATTGAGTCCCTCTACATACTGAATAATGCATGTTCCTTTGAGGGGGGCTTTGTGTGCTTACAGAATATCAGAGGCCATGAAGGCTTGGAAAGCAAGCTCAATCTCCTCAGGATATACTGGAAGATGCTGGGTCTCAGAGCTCAAGGTGTTTTCCCAAGGACATCTGTTAACACGGAAACCAGAACCCAAAACTCAGAAACCAAGAGTGGCAGGATTACCACTTTTCCAGGAAGGCCTTTTGCTCTTTGGACTAGAAATCATCGTGTCCACACGTAAAATCAAATGACTAGCTTGGAACTGTTACTTATTTATTATAGTCTAAATGGATCAACGCCGACATAACAATGATGTGGCCCTTTGAATGAGAAAGGTCCCCCATGGACTTGGTCCTCAGTGGTTGGACCTGTTTGAGGAGGTTGTGGAACCTTTATGAGGTGGAACCTTGCTGGGGGAAGCACAGTTCTTGGGACGGGGGGAGGCTTTGACAGTTCATGTCTTCACACTACTTGCTCTGTTTTATATGTGTGGATGAAAATGGGATCAGGCAGCTTTGTGCTCCGCCCACCCCATCACGTTTCCCTAGCTGTGATGGACTCTCTCTTCCTAGAACCATAAGCTAGAATAAACATTTTCTCCCCTAAGTTGCTTGTTGTCATGGTGTCTTAGCGTAGCAACTGGAAAGTGACAAACACAACTTGTAAGCTATTTAACTATCTCGGTGGACTTGGGTACCAGAGCAGCCTTGAACCAGAAGCAGGGAAAATGAATCCCCAAGCCAAGGAGACAAGAAGACTGTACAGAGATACTGTCTAATGAATCATCTATGGACTCACATGGAGAGTTGAGAATTAACTACACTGTCATCATGCAAAAGGAATAGGTTTTAAACATTCTCACCACAAAATGGTAAGTTGAACATGCTGATTTGCTTAATTTAATATTTCTATATTATATAACCCCAGCAAAGAGTCACAGGGCACCCCATTGGCATATAGTGCTTTAATAGGTCAACTAAAAAGGAAAATCAAAAGTGTTTGAAAAGCAAGAACTTTTCATACTCTGCTCAGTGGCTGTCATTTTCATTACATTGCTCTACTTAAGGCCTAATGGTGTTTAATATGTCTCTAAGGCATTTCTCTATTTGGGTGCTACAGAACCTTTCCTGGCTTCTCTCAGATCCCTCGGATACTCTTCCCCTGTTTCTTGGTTTTTCTTACTTTGTGCTGCATTTACAAAGTCGTTATGTCCCCATTTTCTAAACATCTGTTTGTTGGTTTCTTTTCTTTTCCTGTGGCTTCCATTAATGTCAAAAGATCTTAAGTCTGCTATTATTCTTTGAGGTTTTTTCTCTACAAAACGTCAGATCTCTGTGTGTAACTACATCCTGGGCAGTTCCTAGAGAGCGCATGTTAAGGTTTTATGTTGTAAACAAAACCTTTCAACTTATGCTACTCAGATCTGATATTCTTTCAAAGGCCCACATGTTAGTGCATGACGGTGGGTTTGTCAAACATTCAGTCTAAGCTCGAATTCTTTATTATCTCTTCTCTCTTTGTGGCTTTCTTCTGAAATAGTTCTTCAGTCTACTCTGTGGATCTGTACTGGTACCAGGACCAACCCAAAAACAATTTTGCAAGTGGACCATTCCTGAACCTTACGACCAGCTAATATCCTTGTGGCCATCTCTTTTTAAAAATGTATTCTTCAGGTTATTGCTACAATTATTCTTTCTAATACAAGTCCATCAACAAAATCCCAGGACTGCAGTAATAACACTGTATTTCCTACCTAGATCACAAGGAAGGCCCCACACAATCTTTCTCAGGTCAACGTTTGCAATATTGTATGCCATGCAATCCTATGGTGTTAAATTAGTCACTGTCATCTAAAACCTCACACCCACGCACAAGCTACTGTTCTTGAAGAAATCTTTGCAAAACTTGTAGTCAAGATTCAGTTTCACTGTAAACATTTTTGTTTTTTTACTTTCTGAGGCGTAAGTTGTCTTTCCCTTCTTTGGGTCCCTCTAGCATTTACCACTCTACTGTAACTAGAGTGTTACAGAACACATCGTGCGGTGGCCTCTCCTTACAAACTGTGTGTTTTTCCTAGCAACAGTCACCACGGCTTATTTGGTTTATTTTGTTTCTCTTTGATTAAGTGCATAATGCATATTATTGCTCAATAAATGGAAAAGCCACACCACAGTCCATCGTTTAATTAGCAATCTGTAGTTTAATTAGGCACCTAATTAATAGGAGTTTTAATTGTCTCACTATTGTGAATTTCATACTTCCTACTTATGATGCTACTCAAGACTTCATATAAATCAAGTCTATACAGTAAACAAGGGAGCGAATGGCCTTGTGCAAGTGTTTTAGTGATCCACCCTCACAAGAAAATTGATTTTGTAAGCTGTGGCCTGCTTTATTTAATACTGCTCTTCTTCCCGGAAAACAATAATTTTACATCACGTGAGGGGAGCAAGATTTGGTGCCTTGTCTGCCTTTTATTTAAGTTCCTGATGCAATTTCCTGAGTTGGTTTTTACATCTAAATCTTTTCAGTAAAATGACTTTTCCTTGCTGTTTATCCACTGGATCCTTGTGCTTTCGCATCGGGGTTCAGGAAAGCAGCAGCCATTGCCCAGAACCATCGATCTTGGCTCAAGTCTTTGCTGTGGTGCCCTTCTCTGGTTGAAGGACTGATACCTAGCGGGCACACCGCCAGACCTCAGTGGTGGCATGTGAGCACTCAGTGGCCTGTTCTAGGTAGAGTCAGGGCCAGCCTGTCTCTTGTTTAGAATACACGCAAACGCACTGGAGAGTCTTCAGACAGAGGGAGGTAAACAGCAGTATACAAACCCTCCCAAACTCGAGCTGGAGTAAACCAGTTCTCAAGAGGTTAAACCAAAACAACAACAGACGCTTCAAAGAAGAGAAAAGACGACAATAAAGAAGAAGAAGTAGAAGCCGGAAGACCTTTTTCTTGGATAGCTCACATAATGAAGCACACTCTGTTCTCAGGGGAGTGAGCCTTTGAATTTAGAGTTGCAGGAACGCTCATTTCTGGAAACAGCTTGTCCTCAAGTTCTTTAACAGTTTGGTGAAACCGAGAGTGGGAGTCACAGGATGCTCCAGCGGAAACATGCCAACCTTGCTGTGACCTTATCTACTGCTCGATAAGGATCTAGAAAGCCTGCAATCAGAGCACGATTCACCCAGGTTCTCGGAGTGCAGCTTAATGAGCGGATCTCTGCCTGGGCAGTAGCTCTGCTCATCTCTGACTATTAAGTCAGATGATTCTAGAGAACACTGCTGAGGACAGGGAAATCATTGGAGTGGGATAATAGAGCCATGTCTGTTCACAAGTAGGAGGGGAAAAACCAGCCCAGAGTGTTTAAGCAGTATTGTGATTTGAATATGAATTGATCCCCAAAGTTGGCATCAGATCCAATGGAACTGGGGTGACCGTGGTAGAGAGCCACTATACGCATGTGTTGGGAACCAGAGTTGGGCGCTGTGAACTCCCTGGGGCTTATGCATTTGCACACTCGGTTGTCAGCTGCTGGTGAGGGTTGAGAGGTCTCAGAGTCCTGTTAGAGGAAGTGCACCCCGATGGACAGCCTTTAGGCTTCGTAGCCTGTCCCCAACTTCTTTCTTGTTCTATCTCTGTGCATAACCACCAGGTCAGCCTCAGGCTCCTTCAGGCCATGCTTTCTCCAACACAGTTTGTTCTTTTTCCCTGGAACTGTAAGTCAAAATAACCCCTTTCACTTTGGTTGCTTTTGGCTGGGGATATCCTATTACAGCAACACAGGGAGGCAGCTGTGGTTCAGATGGCAAGTTCCGTCTGCAGCAGTGCCTACACCTGATTCTCAGCCCCTCGATTTTTATGTCATAGAATGACAATCTCCATGAATCTTAGCATCCGTGATTGTAAGATTAGAACAATAATGACGTTTACTTCTCACAGTTATGGTGGGCACCGAAAGATCATATTAAGGTCACAAATTCAGAACTTTGCCCTGAACACTGAAAGTAAGACTCAAATAGACTGTCAAGATCTGTTTGGGTAGGAAAGGGTTAGGTTTAATATTTTGGGATTGGAGAATAGAGAAATTAATGAATTCTTGCAGTTTACACACCAGTAAATAGAACTGCTACATTTTTTTTTCGAGGTCTCTACACCAATATCCCATACACTGTTTGAAATGCATGGATGTTTAAGATCATTTAAGATAATGTGTAAACTAAGGTGACTCTAAGTGAAGACAGACTGTTGGGAGGACATAGAATGTTGTCCCCAAAAAAATCAAACTTAAAAATCTCTTTAGTAGTCTTTATTTCATGGTTATTTTGGTTAAATCATTTTTTGACAGTCGTCTCTATAGGTCAGACTGGCCTGGCAATACACACACATGCACACACACACAAGCACACACACACACACACAAGCACACACAAGCACACACACACATGCACACACACGCACACACACATGCACACATATGCACACACATGCACATACACATAAGCACACACACACACAAACACACACACACACACACACACACACACACACACCTTCTTGTAACCACGGTAAGCCTTTCCTCTCACCTGCCCTGACCTTAGGTTACATGAATGTAATTACTGCCCTTATAGACTTGTTCATTCTGTATTCTTCACATAGATGGGAGCACACAGTCTATGGCCCTTGGTCTGTGGCGTGTTTCACTTAGTGCTCTATTTTCAAAGTTCTCCCACATTGTCACTTATATCAGTACTATTCTTTTTGTTAAGACACTGCACAGAGCACCTTTCATGGATCCATTGGGGGACATTTTGGTTGCTTGAGCTTTTCATGTATTTTAAGATCTATGATTCGCTCAATAACTATATATGGGTTTCAAGTGGGCATAAACTTCTTTTTATTAAAAATTAATTTTGGGTATAAAATTAAGAGTGGAATTACTGGGTCATATGGGAATTCAGTGTTCAACAACTGCCAGGCTGGGTGTAGAGCATTGGTCATGAAGCCTGAACCTGTTTTCTGTTCTCTCTCAACTGTGAGGTTTTTGTTTCTCCGCCTCCTCTGCAATGCTCTACTTTCTGATTCCTGTCAGCCCTGGTGAAAGAAAGCCCTTGCACCGGCTGGTCATGTGTCAACGTGACACAAGCTGGAGCTATCACAGAAAAGGAGCCTCAGTTGTGGAAATGCCTCCATGAGACCCAGCTGGAAGGCATTTTCTCAACTTGTGATCAAGGCAGGAAGACCCAGCCCACTGTGGGTGGTGCCAACCCTGGGCTGGTGGTCCTGGGTTCTATAAGAGAGCAGGCTGAGCAAGCCAGGAGAAGCAAGCCAGTAAGTAACACCCTCCATGGCCTCTGTATCAGCTCCTGCTTCCTGACCTGTGTGAGTTCCAGTCCTGACTTCCTTTGGTGATGAACAGCAATGTGGAAGTGTAAGCTGAATAAACCCTTTCCTCCCCAGCTTGCTTCTTGGTCATGATGTTTGTGCAGGAATAGACACCCTGGCTAAGACACCCCTCGTGTGCTTTGCTTGGCTTCCTTTGCAGTGTTCCCAATAGCCAATAATACCAAACAAAGTATCTTCTCAGGTGCTTATTGGATATTTGTGTGTTTTTAAAAGTGTTTGTCAGATCTGTTACTCATTTCCAAATGGGGTTACTTCTCTTTTTGTTCTGCACTTTTATTCTGTATATACTCTGCATGCAATTACCATAGTACATAGAAAATGAGTCAGTGTTTTCCTCCTCTCTGTCAACTGCTGATGTCACACTTTGAACCAACTTTCCATTCATGAGTCAACTTTGGGATGATGGGGAATAAATGCTCTATTGTTTTAAGTCTTCAGTAAAAAATCATGATGTAGAACAGTGACTGATTTTATATGTTAGTGGGAAATGGAGGGAAAGGCTGCACGCATTTTCTTTGTGAGATTAAGACCTCATTCTGTATGCCAGCCTGGCACTTAATTGACAACAATTCTCCTGCCTCAGCTTCTTCAGCTGCTTTTCTTTGAGAGAAACTGGACTCCTCACCTAAGAAACTGTAACCATTCCTTAGTCTTTATCTTTATGCAAAGATACGATTAAAGCTGAGAGAGTTTGAAATTCATATGCACGTCTTGCTTTTACTTGAAATGAACGACCACAGCTATTGACATTGGGAACACGCAGACTGGTTGTGCAACGAACTGCATAGCCTTGATTTTCAGTTGTTCCTAACACATAGCAACATACATTTTGCTATGTTAAGTCTTACCTGGAAGTCAAAAGGCCAAGAGCTTCCAACGGATGGGAAAATGTCCACCTCCTCAAGACGGCATGCATTTCCGAAACTGTCCCTTCATCCCAACCAGGGGCGCTGCCCAAGACCAGAGGGAGGGAGGAGTTCTCATTGTTGCAGTAGAAACGATAAAACCACAAATATCTCCTCTTTTCCACAGAAAGTCTGAAAAGAAATGGAAATTTTGTGTGTTGGCAACAGGGAGGAAGGGCATTGAGCATTGCTATAAATGCCAATAGGAAACCTTGCTCTGGATTCCTGCATTGTGTTTTGGTTTCTATTGGAAAACTGGTTCTTTATCATGGAGGAGTGTGATAGGTTAGTCCATCCGCTTATTATCTGATAGTATATTCCTTGCAGAAAACAAAACAAACTAAAACACAAACCGCCCTCATTTCAGATAATTCACATTTACTTTTCTCCCTCTCTCATTACCGCCTTTTTAAAAGAAAAATGTGTCATTTTTTGTGGGCAAAGTGTCTGTCTCCTCTGGGGCAGACCACGTCTGTGTGAGTCTTGCAACTCGGTCTGGGGAGAACAGTCTTGTTTCCCACTTGTTCCTTTATAATGAGTCAGCCAAGAAGCAAGTGGGTCTGTGAAGAAAAGGCACAATTTAAGGATGAAATGTCATCGCAGAGTTGTTCCACTAGAGTTCAGATCGCTCTCTGACTAACTTCACAAAGATCTCATTTTATTCTTGGGTGACAGAGTTCAACCCTTAGTGTGAAGACAACACTGTTAGCACTTTATTAAGCACACCACCAGAAGCAGAAACCTCACTCTGGAGCACAGAGGCTGACTTCTGGGGAGTTTACCCTCTTGCTCTCTGCCCAGTGAAATCATTCAGTCTGCTGAGAGGAGAGAGTCTGTCACATGACCATTTCTATGCCCACTTATGACCCCTGCCTCTCTCAAATTATACAACCCAACTTGTCCTAAATCAGCCAAAACTTCCAAGAAGAGTATGAGAAATATTATAAAAGATTGGCGAGGCACAAGTCCTCATCATTGGTAAAATGAAATACTGATTGATATGTCTATATGACGTGTGTGCCTCATCTAGATTCTTATGTTTGTTACTGTTTTTCCTTGGGCTGTGTTGTTCCTTCTTTCATACTGAATGATGCTGTTCCCCTGTACCACTCACTCTCTGGAATCATGATCTACATAAAACGAAATGCACAGAATCAATTCAATGAATTTTGACAAATGCATTTGCCACCCAGCAAATGAACTCCTGTCAATGTTCAACTCAATTTATTTTCATGTTGCCAGAAGCAAGCAAAGGGTTGATTTCTTTCATTCTGTATTAATGGAATCCTTTATTTATGGCTACCTTCACTAAAAAATGCTTCAGAAATTATCCATATTGTTGAGTGTGTCAATGGTCGATTCTTTGTAATTAGTGGCTATTATTCTCTTGTATGAATACACTACAATTTCCTTACGCAATCTCTTTTTCATGGCCATATGAGTTATTTCCTTTTGGAGGGGCATTATAAATCAAAGTCACTTGAATATACTCATGGAAGATTTTTAATGGTTGCCTTTTCTTTCTCTGCAAATAAACCTAGTTTCTGTGTGGTTCTGGTCACTTGTCTACTTGTGGAAGAAAGAAGTCTGTTACTGGAGGTGGCTGTAAAGTTTCACATTCATCCCTGAAAACTGTGGTACTCTCAGTTGAGCTGCATGCTTGAGATTATTAACTGAATTTTTTCTGTCTTTGTAGTCCAATACTTTCTAATTACATGATCTTGGTTCTAAATTTCCACTTAGTTAGCATGTAGACAATTTCCCTTAAGATCTATTCTCATCTTTCATGAGGCATCTGCTTGTTTTGTGTCTACCTGTTTGGCTGGCTTATTTAGATCCATTTATACTTTGACCTATACTGAAAACAACAGTTTTGTTTTATTTCGGCTTTTTTTTTTCCTTTTTTTTTTTTTCGGAGCTGGGGACTGAACCCAGGGCCTTGCGCTTTCTAGGCAAGCGCTCTACCACTGAGCTAAATCCCCAACCCCTAGTTTTGTTTTATAAATGTCTTGCAAATATTTTCCCAGAATGTCTTTCACATTTACTTTTGTATCACTGTCCTTTGATAAATAGTTTTAAACTTTAGCTCCTGCCTACCTGTCTGCCTGTCTGTCTCTGTCAGTCTATCAGTCTGTCTGCCTGCCTGTCTGCCTCTGTTTGGCAGTCTGTATGTCTCTGTCTGTCTGCCTCTTTGTCTCTGTCTGTCTGTCTGCCTGTCTCTGTCTCTTTTGGTCTATCTTTGTCTGACTGTCTGTCTCTGCTTGTCTGTCTGTCTCTGCTTGTCTGCCTGCCTGTCTGTCTGCCTCTGTCACTCTGTCAGTCTGTCTGCCTGCCTGTCTTCCTCTGTTTGTTGTTCTGTATGTCTCTGTCTGTCTGTCTGTCTGTCTGCCTGTCTCTGTTGGTCTATCTTTGTCTGCCTGTTTGTCTGTCTCTGCCTGTTTGTCTGCCTCTGTCTGTCTGTCTCTGTCTGTGTCTGATTATCTCTTTCTGTCCTTCTCTGTCTATCCTAACATTCACTCTTAGAAAGCCTTTTAGTCCTAGACTTCACATTCAGAAGATCCATCATAATTTATCGTCTGCCCATGGTTGAGGTCAGGCATCAAGTTTTCATCTCATCTGTCCTCACTTATCGATCTTGGTTGTTTCCCCCTCCATAAGAGTAGCCATTTACAACAAATTCTCTGTTGATTAATTGTCTTGGCATCATTAAAACACACATTGGCCTTATCACTGGTAGAATATTCTACCCTGAGTTCTGTGACTTTGCCTATTATAAGTCATTGTTGCATTTCTCTTAACTTATAAATGTATAGTACATGAGATCAAAGCAAAGAAGCCCCCAACTTATTTTCACAATTCTTTCTACTTTTTACATCTACAGAATAACTTTAAAAACTAGATGTGTGAGATTTGCCTCCTTTTCCCTTTAGTGTTGCTGTATCGAAATCATTGTTTGCTTTTTAAAGCTCTGAAATTATTTAAACTATTAACTCAATCTAGTCCATATCTATATTTTTGTGATCATCCATCTTCTTTTTATAAATTGATTGCATGCTAACTAATATCCCAGATATTTTTCTACTTAAAATCATTGGCTCTTAGGAATTCCCCACTGCTGAGAACATCCTCCTATAGCTTTATTTAGCACGGAATGAACCAATGTGTTCAGATGGAGGCCTAATCATAGGCAGAACACTCTGAACCCTTTGTGATCTCTTTTTATGATGTATTAGGTCAGGTTTAGGACGGCACCTATCTACAGACACTGCGCAGTTAAACCTACTCCTGGTAAGCATCTTTGTTATTCAGTTATCAAATATCTGCTGTGTTTTACGAGCTTCCTATATTTTCACGAGCAGAATTTCTGTTCTTCAGTTTTGCTCAACTTCTGAAGTCTGCATTCATCTCACATCTTCTTGCAGCGCATGGAAGGCTACATGGCTATAATTGGTCACTAAATACTCCAGTGCAGATGTCCAGCTCCCAGTCTGCCTATCTTCCTTCTCACAACACTGTGCTCTGAAGATTCTGCCTACCTTATCATCTTTAAGCTCTGATCTCTGCCCTTTTCTGTTAAAAATAAGTGGACTACACATTATTCTTTTCTAACATCCTTCATCTTCAGGCTTAGAGAAATTCATGTCTGAAAACACAGTTGCTTCCTGTGTATACTCTTGTGTTATTCTTCTGTAAGCCACCAGGAACCATCCATCTGGTACCAGACACAAGTCATGCCAAGTATCCATTGATTTCAAGATAAATTCTTCATATACATACATACATAGATACATATGTATATATATATGTATACACACACACACACACACACACACACATATATATATATATATATATATATCCTTTATCTTTCCACATATAGGGAACTATTCTATTGGTTGATATGAAGCCTTTATTTTCCTTTCTGCTTTTACAAGTATCACAGTTACCTTTACAATGGGTCTTGAGTCTGAATTTCCTGTCTCTGATTACATGTTAATTTGAAAGAAGGAATAGTTAGCTCACTGAGCAAACAACAAAACATTACGTGATTTAAGTCGCCAAACTAAATGCTATTTGGAAACTCCACACACTGAAGGCTGTGATCCATCTGTTCCCACAGTCCAGAGTCGGTCTGTACTGCACGTAATTACATTTAAGTGAAACAGAAGGGAATGTTGCTGCTTTAGCGTATACATTAACATAAACAAAATCTGAAGCAGAAAACCAAGTAGGATTCAACTGGGGAAGTTCACTGTTAAAATGTATGTCTTTAAATTAATGACTTCTTTTGTGTGTATGCCTGTGTGGCTCTACGGGGTGTGTGTGTGTGTGTGTGTGTGTGTGTGTGTGTGTGTGTGTGTGTGTGTCCCTGGAAGCCAGAGAGGTTGTTGGATTTCCTGGAGCTAGAAGTAAATGCAGTTGTGAGCTCCCTGACACACAGATGGATCGTCTTTATCAGTGCCCCACCCCCTTCCCCCACCCGGTACCCCCACCCCGCCAACCTGGACTCAGGGAACATAGGAGAAAAGGAGCCTAAAAGAACATAACACTGGAGGAGAGAGCACCAAGCTATGAGATGCTGCTTTCTGGACATCGCAAGGCAGATGGTTTCCTGGACTCACAGCTCCTGTGATTACTACATGAGACCACACAAGACCAAGTTAGCAAAATTCTCAACCTAGATGGAGGGGGTCCTCTCCACACACCCCAACTGTGGAGCAACTGCCACTGAGAATCAGTCTACACTGTGTGATTGCTTGGCTCTGAGTCATTCCTTGTGAGAGTGCAGCCACTGATGTGTTTTCTTTCGGTGCTGCACGCCACGCCCCATGTACACCAGGGAACAGTAATCGGACTCGGTGGGTGCTGGACGATGGATCAGTGTGGTTGAACCCAAATGAGAACATCTGGTATAGCCACGGTAGGTGTTGAGTCCTGCTCTCTAGTTTGAAACAAAACCACTGTTGGTTTCATTCACTTCCAACTAATGACAGAATTCCCCCCATAGACTTCCCATACGTGGCAGTCCCTCTCACAGCCTGAGACTCTGATTGGGTATTTACTTTTCTCAATTGCTTTTTTTCTAAACTCTTCACATAACTTTACATTCTAAACAGAATTACGCACTTAAGCTTTCACTCGAATGTCAACTGTCCCAAGAGGCCTTGCCGGACCACCTTACCTCATGAAATCCTCCTCTCTGCTGTCTGTCACGTGTCCTCTTACGTCACCGTGCATATCGCCCTGTGGTCATCAGGCTCACTCGCACATTTAATTGCTCTCTCAAATTCTATCTTGGGTGTGTTGTATTCTCTGGTGCTATGCTTCCAAACCTATCCACTGTTCTTCTCATAGAGTATGTGTAAAACAAGCATGCCCTCAGGGCTCGTGCCTCCTCACGGAGTAACTGTCATTAAAGTCTGCCTTTAGGACCCAAAGATTTGAGAAGCATCTCACAGTCCTCTTAACAGATAAGCGACACTCTCTTTTCATGCCTTTGCCACCCCCACCGCAGGAAGCTTCTTTTACTACTGTAAAAGAATATATAAATATATTCTGCTATATTTATACTATTTATACATTTTACTAAAATATATATAATAAAACACTTTACCTTGAAAAAAGCATGCCGCATATAAGAACATCGCTCAGTGTGCAATTGGAATGAGAGATTTTAAGTATGAAAAAGGTGGCGATGTCTTGATATGTTAAATATCTTTAAACCAAGAGGCCAAACCTAGCAAATTATAATTAGACATATTTGTTCATGTAGTAGGAGTTTGTGTTTTTAAGTTAACCCCAAGTGCATGGTGATAAGTTTATTTTAATGTTTTGAATTCTAACTCTGTTTATTTTGAGAATTTAATCACATGTGATAAAACTTGATCGTATCAATCCCCACTTCTATCCCCAGCCCCTGCCCCTAAAATGTTCTCCTTTCTTCATCTCTCTTATATATAACATAACATTTATATACTTATTATATCTATTAAAATATCTATTTATATACATTATGTTACATATTATATACATTATATCTGGTGCAGCACTAAAAGAAAACCTATCAGTGATCAGCTTAAAGCCTGGTCTTCTCCATCAACTTATTATCCTGAGTTGTTTGGATTCTCAGGCGCCTTATTTCCAAATTTTAACCAGTGTCGTAAATATTGAACTGTTAACCTATATTCTCTCCAATATAGCCACTGCTCCCTCCCAAGATCCACTGTAGACTCTTGCTGGAAAACCACACTAACTTCCTCCCTGTTTTGCTGGTTATTATTTTTACTGATTCTTTAGCCCATTCTTAAACTTGTATTTAAAAGGACCACAAAAAACTATAATTCTCCGTTTTAAGTGATGTCTTTTTCTTAGAACACAGCGTCTCTGGTTATACATACGATCCCAGCGTGGTCCTAGCAACATGCGTGCATGCTGATGCACCTATGCGCGTGCGTACAACGCTTTATGCCTATCGCGTATTTTGACGCGCACAGCTGCTGAGTTGGGGCACAGACGCTACCAGAGAGCAAGCATAAGTGCCACTAATTATCATGTGGTTCCACCAAGTGACTTTTGTCCTATTTAGAAAATTGCTGCTTGGCCAATATGAGAACTCTTTACTAACAGACTTAGCGTTTATTAGAAATGATTTATTTCTGTTGTCTTAAATATCTGCCAGGATAACTAAAATTCAATTCCCCCTGCTCACTAAAACAGCTTCCGAGACCGTACTGAGTGATGGCTGCACAACGTTTCTCGCTGAGAAGTGATGACGTCTATCTAATCACTCACTGCCTTTAGCGCTCAGAACTGAATCGTTCCCAACTTCGTACTGTTCCTTCATCTAAAGCCAAAGTTGCTAGGACACATAAAATGTCCGTGTGAACGAGGTAAAGCCACTTCTTTAGTTCATAAACATTAACTCATGGTCCATCATGCACAGCCTCAGGAAGTGCGAGGGTCACGTGGGTCTGCAGGTGCGCTCTCAGAAGACATGAGTGGATCCAGCATGGCTGGCCAGAGAGGAACACAGAGGGCTAACCCCAGACCTAGGTCACTCACAGCAAGGGAGACTGCTTTTGGGAGAGTCTGGCGATGTGTTTTAAACACTCTCTTGGAGCCTCTTGGTGGTCAGTTCTGTTCTCTTCAGTCTCAGGTTTCACGTACTCCCACCCGGCAGCCGGAAAATCTATCTGAAAACAAAGAAGCGATTTCCTGTGTACTGAACGTGTATGTAAGTACAGTTACAATTTGATAATGTTCACTTTAGATTTGTAGAGATGAAAGAAACAATAATTCCTATTTGTTGTACTTTTTCATTGGTTGACGCACCTTTTGAAAAGACTCATTGGAGCTTGGAGCTAGCATTCAAGTGTAAGTGGCGTTTAATATTTTAGTACACTTTGTCTAGAATATTTCTCAGTGGCGTTGGATAAGATAGACAGTCTATGAGCTTTTCATGAGGCTGTAAGTATTTTCCCTCTGTTGGATTTTAAGTTTCGAGAAATAGTGACTCTCTAATGGCCCCATGTTCACACGTGTCTCCTCCTATGAGCTCCTTGTCCACACGCATTGTGTAATCCAACAATATTTTCACTTTGTCTCTGGATGCCCCATCTACAGACAGGAGAGGAATCTAGTCCTGCTGTTACCCTGGTGCCATGTGCTTTCAATTAAGCCTCACTTCCGTGATAATCTGATTCTTGCAAATAAAGCAGCAGTTAGCAGCAGTGACAGCAACAGGGATGTTTCTGAACTGTGGAGAGAGCAAGACTGCTTGGGTTCCGAATTCCTTTCTCAAGGTTGATATTTTTTTCCACCCTAAAGTTAATAAATCCACAGAATTCCCTGGGCTCTGCTGAACTGTTCTGTTGGCATGGTGGAGAAAAGCCAGGAACGTTCTAGACTGTGTGAGTTTCAACTTGACGTGCAGTTTAACCTTTTCGATTTTCTCATTATTTAGTGGAGAAACAAGTCATTTTATTCTATTTAATCCATATTACTCATTGTAATCATTATTTTGGTATGAGAGCTTTGTTCTCATTGGTCAATAATTGCTCCAACGTGATAAAGTAAACAAGATAATCTAAGACAAAGTAATGTTTGTATTACCAGAAGGAATCTTGACGCCTGGATTGCGGTTATTAGATGAAAGCTTGTGCAGTCCTCCCCCCACCCCCAGGGTCACATTACTTTGTATGTGGTAGAGGTTGCTAGGCAGCGGAGATGACTCCTGAATCCCAAGTGGTTAATCCCAGGCACCTGGACATTTGAGTAACACTATATGGATCTCTCTCTCTCTCTCTCTCTCTCTCTCTCTCTCTCTCTCTCTCTCTCTCTCTCTGTGTGTGTGTGTGTGTGTGTGTGTGTGTGTGTGTGTGTGTGTGTGTGTGTGTTTGTGATTGACTTTATCAAAATGATGGTCACTTTGAAGTTTGGTAATTCCTACTTTCAGCATGAGAATATGTATCACATTTATGGTGGGTTTTCTTTATTGGGTTGAAATGTCTCCATGTGCCCTGTTATGTGTCCACTTCTACAGAAACTGAACATGGCACATACCAGCCAGTTGTCACCTAGGCGTGACACACTAAGATCTGCACTAACTTACCTCTTTCTTGTCATCAAGTGGCTGCTGACAGTTTTTCTCAGTTAGTTCCTGGAAAGATTTTTTTCCTGCCCTAATGTGCAGCCACATTTTTATAGAAATTTTGTGAATATTTCTTTAACCCCATTCCTTATACTACTCTCTCCTCATACCTGTGAACTGGAGCTCTGTGAGGGTCATCTCCAACAGGATGCTCAGTGGAAGGCACTTTTGTTGACAGAGTAAATTAGACAGTATCTGGAGACATTTTTGACTGTCGGAATTGGAGAATGGCTAGAAGTCAGTGATATTGCTGTGTATCCTTTGCCTAGGGAAAGGACCACAAAGAAGGGTCCAGTCCAAAATGCTGCCAAGGTAGAGAAACTGTGTTCCAGATGTGCTGCCCAGTTATTGTGGAAGTGGAAAATCTAGTCCTGCATCTCTACATAGTAGCATATCTGTGTTGCTGGTCTCTAGTCAACACAAGGCACGGAGCCATGAGCAGGTGAAGTCCTACTGGCACTGTGAACCTACTGGTGTGGTTGGGTACTTTGTCATCACCATCATAAGTCACAGAGAGTACAGATGATTTAAGACAAAATAGGGTATAAAGTGGGTTTTGTTGAACATTACTCTCTCAGGACCCAGTCATTTAAGACAGGTGCAACAGCAGAGACTTTAATGACATGTAACAATGCGAAAGCAGCTGTAAGGCATTAAGCCAGTAATTTGTAACAATGTTTTTAGACAATAGAAAGGATAGATATACACTTAAGATGGGTGTTAAGAGCAAGACTTCTCTGTTATCTTTCAGGATGGTGAACACATAAATCGAACTGCTTTTATATTCTCGGGTAGGAAGAATTGCATGGAGACAGCTGGGTATAAAAGAAAACAGAGAGAAGACACCCAGATCCAGGTTGGAGGAAGTGGACATGTATAATGTATAATGACCCTGGAAGGAAGTGATTCTGTAACCGGCCAGCACACTGCTTAACAACACTCATTTGCTGTGTGTGCTTTAACCTCGTAGCTTCACACTTACCTGCAGGGTCAGTGGGGTAGGCTGGCTCCCATCCCATACTCCTGGAGCCATCATTTCTACAGGAGGCTCACTCTGTAGTGTCATGCTGAGCAGCCTAGACCCCAGCGGAGACTTTCTGCAAAAGACAACATGCACATACTGACAGGAATCACTTCAAGGAGAGCTGTGAGTGTCTGCTCATGCTTATTTTGGGATGGAAAGTGGCAGCTGTTTCTATGACTTCATTCAGTAGCTAGAAGAGAAATAATATACTCCACAAGTCCAGACACTGATTGACAGCTCCCTGCTAACATGCCACAAGTAACATGTTTTCATAGTTATCACATTTATTTTCATAGGTGGTTAATATTACAGTACTTTTTGACAGTAGCATGTGTTGGTGATAGCTTTTGGTGGTGATGACTGGCTACCATCTCAGATTTGCACTCTGGATTTATGGGTGTTGGAACTCAGGAAGAATGGTCGTTCTTTGGAGATTTTGTTTTTCTTCCTCTCCATGCAGTAACTAAATTTCTTGGGCATTTAAAGAGTCTAAATTTATAGGAAGACGAGATTTAAATCGGCACAGCATATGGGCTGCAGAATCAAAATGGTTGTAGGACTTCACAAGAGAAATGTTCCTTTACACGTAAATAGAAAGATTATTCATGTTCAGAATCCTTTCAAATCAGTTGTAAATTAGCATAGTAAATGAGAGAGCATGGAGGAAATAACTTTAACCGAGAAAGAAATCATGTACGTTTCCAATGGCTGCAATAGCACCTAAATGGACAGATCTCCATGGAAAAGAAAAATAATTAAATGATACCTGTGCACAAGCCAGAATTTTGGCAACATATTCCAATGGCAACTAGAATGATGTTTGGTTTCAGTATACCAAACTGGAAGTGTAGACCCAGAGGATAGCAGAAGTAAATGCAAGGTTAAGGTAAACCATCTTTTCAATACTGTCCAATTCAGGGCCTACCAGGAGCTGGCAGAGAACCTCAGGTGGTTACATAGTGGCTGAGATAACCCAGCTCACACAGGCTTAACCAGCACCCCTGGCTAAACTGGCAGATCCTAATGAGCTCCACTAGCTGCCGGTTTCTGATAAAACAAAAAGAGTATCAGCTTTAACAGGGGCTGAGGTTTGGAGATCAGAGTTAGCAGGCCATGGGGTCTTCTTAATTTTTCCTTTCCTTTCTTCTAACCCCAGGTGCCTTTTCATCTTGGGAAGAGAGTCAGAGTGTGAGAAAGAGAGTGACTAGGCATTTTTATCCAAAAGAGCTTTCACACAGCCAGTGCTTGGCTGTAAGTTCCACCCTCATTAATTGCAGGGTGGAACTCCTAAGATGACATTTCTACACCTGCGTCTTGGAATGTGTTAGGTTTATGATTTTTTTTTTTTCTGGAACATTGTGTCTTGGCCACATTTGAAACAAACAAACAAAAAGAATCCGATTTATTTGACCCGGTTTCTATCAAGAAAGAATCAAATGGTGTCTGTTCTTTCTGCCCTTAGATAGATTGTATCTAGAGTCACACCAGCTTGGTTCCCAGGATTTAGAATGAAGTCAGAGCTCTTGCTGTGGAAGAAGGATACATGGGGCTTAGGAAAGAGGGCACAGAGAATACGAACTACCTGATAGACAAAGGAGGATCGTGCCATACAAACCTTAAGGCCGTTCTGTTTTTCAGGTGTTTGTTTTGTTTACTGTCGGGAGCTTATTTTCAGATAAGAGACTGTACCAAGTACTTCAAGCAGGGAGTTCATAGACGTTCCCATAAACAAATGTCAGAAGAGGATCAGTACCGGAGAGGAATAAAAAACAGACCTGAGAGTGTTGGTGGATTCAGGAGACGGGGCTTTCTCTTTCACCATGGCAATAAGATTCAGACCTGACTAGTCCCTGAATATGCTGTGTTACAGTAATCCATTTAGAAAGAGATACTATTTAAAAATTAGTGCTGAGGGCACAGCTGTAACCTGAATGATGTTCCTTTTTTCTTCTGTTTAAAAGTGTGCCAAATCACTCTATTATACTGCTATTAAATATATACGTTGTATTGCTATATATAAAGCAGAGGACGGTTTTAATTTAAACAATAAAGAAAATTTAGATACAGAGACAACAAAATGTATATATTTAGACCAACATAGGTGAGAATCAGCAGTGATTAAAAAGCAGTGACTATTGGGGTGAAGAGATGGCTCAGTGGTTTAGAGCACTGGTTGCTGGACCAGGGTACCTGGATTTGATTCCCAGAATTTACATGGTGTTTCACATCCAGCTGTAACTCCAGTTCTAGGGAACTCAGTGCCCCCATCTGGGCTCTATGAGGGCCAGACACCCAAGTGGTCCAAAGGTTTGCATGCATGCAAAATATCCATATTAAAAATAAGACTTAATAAGATGCTACAGTGAAGATACTTATTGGTAAGTTACCCATGCGCAAACAAAAAACAAAACAAAGAGACACAAAAGTTACAAAGTCTGTCTACATGCATCATACTGTGTGTTAAGATTCCTGGAGCTGGCCTGTAGCATCCACCCTTTGTTAGCTAAGTAAGCTTCCTGGGATTTCCTGGACAAAAATATCAATGTTTTTCAAGAGTTCTCATAGTGCTGGGGTTCTTCTGGCCATGAAGGCTGGCTTCAGAAGGGTGGTGTGGAGAGGCTAACTAGCTCTGACCACAAGATTGTAAACTCTTCCTGTGTAGCACAATTGTACTACTCATAACTCTTTGAAAAAAAATCTGTGCTTAGAAATTAGACTCTACTTTTGTACATGGCACTTGAAGATATTTGTCCTGCATATCCTTAAGGTCTTCTAAGCTTGACTTGTGCTCAGTTTAGTGATTAAAAATTTCAACCCCAACTCTGCTTCATCGAGGGAGACCAATGAACTGGATAATGCTACTGTCATGCTACTTCCTAAAACAACAAATTAATGACTACTGAGTTTAGTTATCAAGAATCTTTGCATCAATTCCCAGCATCAAGGGTCAGAGTATACAGATGGTTATGTCACTGGGAAGCCAGAAGAACCACAGGATCCAATACAATAAAATACCTTGAGACCCTGACCCTGTTAGGTTTAGTGAGGCTCATGCATTTCAAAATGGAGAGCTGCTGGGATGTTGAGGCCAAAGCCTGTGTAGGGTGGTAACATTTTTATGTATGTTCATGTTATAGGATGTGGCATCTCAAAGCAGGAAATTGAAAACAGAGAAACCAAGGTGGGAACTCAGGCCTGAATTCTGGCTTTTGTTCTACTTTTAAGTGGATTGATGTCTGACATCAGACCACCTTTCCACAGAGCCTTCCGTTCTCAAGCAGGGCAATGGAATGGAAGGCCTTTTGTGGGTCATAAGAAAACCAATGAATTTAAACAGTGCAACTGCTGTTTACTATTTGATTCTGAGGCAGAGATGTCATGACATGGTCAATATTAACAAGTTGGGCAACCCCCCCCCAAGAAATCAAATTGGCTGGAGATTAAGACCTATCTTGGGTCATGTTTGAAATTCTGCAAATTATTCTTATTTCTCAAGACTTTAACTCACCCCAGGAGTCTTCAAAATGCTGTCCCTCTTGAAAAGAACTGAATAAGAATCTCTGGGGAGTGGTAGGGATCTTGGTTTATATTGTAACATTCAAGGAGGGTCTGTCTTTCAGTTAATGGAAGGAATCTCTGTGATGAAGGGATTTCCACAGTAAAGATGCTAAGTCACAAGTGCACCGTTTATCTGTGTTCTTAAGTTGGGAAAGGAGCTCCCTGACATGATTGTGGACAGAAAACCCTTCCTTGTTGAAGTAGGGTAAGCACTGTGAATATAGATACAAGGACAATCTTGTCTCCAAAAGTAGGTTATGTGATTTTGCTCACTAAATCTTTCCTTTGGATTTGAGATATTTTTCTCTATAGACCTGAAGGTGAGTGTTTTTGATGCTTGCAAATGTCTATGCTTATTTTTGTGTGTGGATATCCTCTAATACATCCCTCTTAGGTATATCTGAGCTTAATTACCATTGCTCTTTCAAAAGCCCACTGCGGAGGCTCCGGAGAGGCAGACTGCCTCCAGGAAGCCATTCTGAGGTCATGTCCATGCTGGAGACTGCATCTATATAAGTGGTCATTACAATGGCTCACAGCTGGCGAGGGGCAATTCAAACTATAATAAAAGATTCAATATCGGATGTTTATGGGCAAGGGTCATCCGGCGAGTGGAAATGAAAGCAAGATGCTACTTTTCAGTGTTCTGGAAATATCTATGACAAATAAATAGAGTGAGAGTCTCTGCGAATTGTGGTAAGGAGAAAAATGGAATTTGTAGCTGTGTCTCAATAGCTGAACCTGATGGATTTTTGATATCTTAGAACAATCTTGATTTCTTTTGACTGTTCATCCCAGGAGAGATGGAGAATTTTCTGGTTTTGATGCAAAACAGTCTGTTGGGAATATATTTCCAAATGTTTGTTGAAACAACCATAGAAGTCTATTGTGCTTTCTGGTGCCTAATTATTGCTTTACATACATTTCCTTGAGAAATCGTCACTGTGGATCTGCTCCAGATAATGGCCTCCCACAGACTTCCACACTGGAAGACCATCCCATGCATGTAAGTGATGCATGCTGGCACGGACCCAGCATTTACACTGACATCCCTATCTATAGCAGGCCGGTGAAGAGGACCAAATGCATGGAGTGCTTTTTCCGGTTAATAGCAGAAAATATGACTTTACAAGAATGTTAGATCTAAAATACTGCAGTTGCAACTGGAATGAGAGCCATGCGACTGCTCTTAGGGAGAAAGTCATGGATGCCCTTAGCACTCAAGTCAAATGTTTGAAATGTCTGCTAACAGCAGCACACATCCCTACTAGGTCTAACCTGTGTTTCCGTGGGCTTTTAAAATACGTCTACAAAGATTGATTTTTTTTCCATTTTGTTAAAAACATCAATTGATTGCCTATTTATATTTTGTGGAAGATGGTAGACTTTACAGAGATGAATACATCCCCCTGTCCTCAACATATACATGGAGATGCATTAATCCAAACCAAGCAACAGACACGTACATACATAGAAACAGATATGCGGGACATAGGACAAAGACGAACATACCTATATACAGGACACATAAATGTATATGTAAACAAAGAAAGATGCACATATATACACATACACACATAGGCACATACATACAACACACACACACACACACACACACACACACACATATGCAAGCAGATGAACACACATGGTCCAAATCAGAAATAAGCCAATGAATTTTTAAAATTTGATCTGGCGTGTTTGATAAAACTTCTCTATAGTGTCTGGTTGTTGGAAACGAAAACTGAAAAGTATTATCTTAAATACTTCCAGAACACTATGTTTTTCTGAGGCGACATGTGTAGAAACATGTCTTATAATAATAATAGCATAATAACTCAAGTTCTGTCTTTTGAAGCTCTCAGATTTTATCATCTGATCCTAAAGCAGGACTTTCCGTGTTTTTTTTTAAATACACTGATGGTTCTGGAAATATTTTCCCTTCAAAGCACAGGCAATAAGTTCTAAGCATGAATGATTCTCAAAAAGTACAGGTTGAATAAACAGTTGATTTCTTTCAAAGTCTTCTGGTTTAGAGAGATTTCTGCACTCACTCCTATGTGCACCTTTAGGAGCTGCTGAGTGTTTTTGTTTTGTTTTTAGCAATAATACTAGCAAAATTGACATGTTTTATGATTTTACTTTAGTCAGAATTTTATGACTTCTTTTCTAAACGACAATATATTCGTTTTGAAATAGTAATTTCCGAGAAGGTGGCTGTTTAACAAAGAACAAGTCATTGAGGCTGGTCTTGCCAACCATTTTGACAGCCCAAGAAGCACGCTCTAGCATCTCTCCATTGTAAATGACCTCGCTATTGAGCAGAGCATATGGTCTGACTCTACAGCCAGTCCTCCATTTCTGACTCCTCTGTTCTGATTTCAATACTCATGATTTCTATTGCTCTCCCTCATTTTAGTGTAAAATGTCCTCTTGATTTTCTCATTATGCTATAACCTGAAGAACATTCGGTTCCCGGAAGGTTGGATTGGAACAGGAGCTCCGTCAATCACAGGTGATGTACTTACTCTTTTGGAAACAGTGGAAGGCAGGTCCAGGCCAGCAGATTTGCACTGTGGGTGGCACTGTCAATCCCAAACAGCTTTATAATGAGCATGGATTCTCTTGGAAGTGACTTTATCTCAAGAGGAAAGTTGATTCTGAAAAGCAAAGAAAGGATCAAACAATATCCATGATTTTCCCCAACATTTTCTTGTAATTATTTGAGAAAAATATCTGAGTATTTGAATGGAGATGTCCCCTTGAAAACTTTAATGACAAATACAAGGTCATATACTCAACGAGTGAGAATTTTACTCTTTCTAACGTTGACGTGTAGAGGGACTTAGCAATAGAATAACCTGACTCACACTATTACATTATTGTGAACACATGGCAAAGGCTGGTTAACTTCATCATAGGTAGTAGGTAGGAAATAACTAGAAGTGTGTGTGTGTGTGTGTGTGTGTGTGTGTTGGGGGGGTGGTAAGGGTGGCATGGCTTCTTTGTGAAGTTAGAGAGTAACTTGCTAGAGTCCTCTCCTCCTACCACATGGGTTCTTTGGATGAAACTCAAGTTATCAGAACTGGTAGAAAGCCACCCCCTCCACCCCTTAACCGTTCAGTCATTTTGCCAGCCCAAGGAACATGTCTTAAAGAGTGTTTCAGGCTGGGTTGTGATGTAATGGAGTTTCAGAAAAACTATTTCAAGGGGAAAAGTACATAATACCCAGTGTGGGAAAGTGAAGAGGGTTCTTGTGGATTTGAACAATCTCTCATGGGGGAGAAGAGAGGCTCATTAAGGCTCAGGAAGCTAATGCAATCATGCTTAGGAAACTCGGGGAGTTTTAAGTTCAAGCAAAAGTCATGAGAGTCATAAGGTCCTTCCACAAGGTTACAAGCCAAAAGCAGTTGCTGAGAGAGGATGCACTCTGCTCAGAGAGCTATCTGCTTCTGGAGCAGAGAGCCCAAGAAATGCAGCATTTTCTCTTTCATTCTGTCATCATTCAGTGCTGGAGTGGGCTTTACAGTAGTCTCCTGTTGAGTTATCTGTGCTCCTAATACTAGCAGGATAAGCTCTTTAGCTCACCAACTAGATTTCTGTAGAGTTGTGTTTTGGTATGGCATCCTTACATATCTGGGTGCACACATATCTGTCACATCTCTCCAGGAAAAGTCATACAGCCCTAGACTTGGAAATATATGAGGGAAAAGAGCAGTTCTGCCTGAGAGATGGTGAGTCATTCGCAGTGGCTGCTATAAAAGATGAAGTCAAGCTGAAAGAAGCAGACGATGGTACAATTAGAAGAATATGGACTCCTTCATTCTTGGGAATGTCAAGTACCAATCTTAGAAATTTGACCTTTCCCCCCAATGGCAAAAGAGAATTCTCAGAGAAGGAGATGAAAGAATAAAGAGTTATCAATGACTTTAAATTTGGAGAGAGCTGGGACCCAGAAATTGGAGAGATGATCAGAGAAGCACAAACATGAATTCCTGCTTGGTATGTTGCAGGTGAGATGCTCTGAGCTCAGATCCTGGATTGCATTGGGTTTAGGGGAAGGAATGAGGTTCAAGACTGATGAAGCTCCATTCATCTGGCAAAGAGCGTATTTGAGAACTGGATAGAGGTGGGTGCTCTATTGAGTTTGCAGGCTCTGAAGAATAGTGTATCCCTGTTCAGGAAGAGCAGGGATTTTTCTTTAACGTCCTTTAGATAGAGTAGGGAGAGTAGTAGTATACTATGGGGAAATAGACCCAAGATTGACTGACACCACCCAATTATATTTAATTGCAGCACATGTATGTAAAAAAAGCTCCTAGGGATGAGAACAGAGTGACTCCTAGGAACGAATCCAGATGAGGTCTTAGAACCAGATTTAACTGAAATCATAAGAGTAGAAAAGGACAGCAAGAAACTGATGGTGAGTTCTGGTTTCTACACTGTAATATAGCAGATAATTTACCTGACAGGAAACGGGGAAGAATGTATTCTTAGTGTATGATATCGTACACTAAGTTAATAATGACTGTCAGACTTCAGCGAATAAGCTGAATGTAGGGAGGATGAATCGTCCTTGGGGACAGGAGCGTTTATGTGTTGAGAAGTTGGTCGTGGTGGTTATGAACATGCAATTTGAGTGAAAAGTCGGGGGAGACTGATGGGAGGAAAGACAACAGTGATGGGAATCTACTTTTAAAGACGGGAAAGTTCACATTTATTAAACCATTGCATATTTTGGTGTCTAAGTATTTTTCACTGATGTTATTTCATAGTTTCCACATTCGCTCCAATCTTTCTGGGCTTAAAAGAATCTCTGAAATGACATAAAATGACGGTAATGCAGAAGGTACGGTAATTTCTTGAATGCTCCTTTATCTATAATTGACTCTATACTGCGTTTCCATTTTCCTGTTCTCTGATGGAAGCAATAATCTTACTCCATTTTTCACATAACCTACAAGGTCCTGTTATTTTTTTTAAGACAAGCTGGCTCGTTCCTATGTGCCTTGAGCTTTTCACGTTAAGAATGATAAAAACAGAGACATCACAGTGGATGGTGGCTGGCAATCTCCATCCATTCACTTTCATAAAAATCAATTCTAGGAGAGAGTCCATGCATTCTAAACAGAGCCCTGTTCATCTTCTGAATATATATGGACTCGCGTTCACTGGAGAATTGTTTCTGTTTTTAAACTTCTCCACGACTACTTGAAAACAAAAAGAACGGAACACTTTAGTGGAAGAAAGAAACAAACTTTATTGAATAGTCCAATAGGGCTAAGGAGTTGACTCAGGAGTGAGGAGCACTTTCTATTCTTCCAGGGGATCAGAACCCAATCTGTAGCAGTCGTGCCAGGTGACTCACAAGTCCCTGCACCTCCAGCTCTGGGGGCGGGGATCTGATGTCCTTTTCTGGCCTCCAAGAGCACCCTCACACACATGGTACAGTCTCATACCAAACCACACATACATACATACATGCATACATACATACATACATACATACATGTAAAAACAAACCATTTAGAAAGTAAAAACTAATTTTTATTTTTTTCACCTACATCAAATACTTTTTTTTCCAAAATCAGAGTAGCATTGTAGGCTAGCTATGAGATGCACTTTCAATTTCAATGTAGCGAATGCTAATAAAATATATGATACTGTTACAGGCATCTAGCAAGATGGACTATAAATGGGCTTAATAGAAGTAAAACAAAAGCCTATTCTACGTTGAAATGTCCAACTCTCCAGGGAGAATGCAATGATCTTTCATAGAAAAATATCGAGAGCAGGTTTGAGAAAGTAAACATGTATCAATACTTTTGTAAAAATATTAATAAGTTCCTCATTTCTTTATGAAGCTATCTTTACAATTGGATTTTGCTCTCTTGAGGTGAAAGCCAATTTGACTTTTGGAAATAATCACAGGTACTTTTTAGTTGAATTAGAATAATGGTTTCAGCAATTAAGATAGTTACCAACATTTTAAAGGACTCCTTGGTTACACAAAAATCACCAATTCACTAATAACCCTCACTGGACTTTTAGTCTGCACTATGCTCTTTTAGAAGATAAATAATAAACACAAAAACTATATCAGTTAAAAGGATATTATAGGATGTGTGCAGGTGGGTAGAGCAAAGCAGGGCGTTTCTGACCCCAAAGAACCTCTAGCAAAGTGAGATCTCCACACTTGGTAAGGTAAGTAGAAGATTGAGAGCATGGCAAGGTGGAGAGGCAGGGGCTGGGGTTAGTGCTAGAAGTGAAGGCACAGAGAGCCAGTGCTCTACACTGAATGGTTCAGATTTCTGTCCAAACAAATTGGAAACTCACTGAAGGGCTTTACGAGTAGAAATGATTCCATATTTTAAAACTTGTGAGATAATGGAAATTGCACCTTTGGAAAAAAGAACTAAGGCCCTTAAATGAGTAAGAGGACCCGGTGAATGTACAATTTAATTAATTAATGAGTAATTTGAATTTGTGGGAGTGGGAAGGATCCTGTTGTATGAGGTAATGGAGGGTTGCACACCCTATTTCAGGACACAGTCACCATTGACTTTGGGAATCTGTAGGGACAATTTTGGAGTTTTAGCTTCTTTAGAAAGCATAGAAATATAAGAATATGTTTGTTTGTTTTAGTCCTAGGTGTGGGGATATGGGGCCTGCCTCACAGCAGCTGACTATGATTTGCCTTGTGCTCTAGCAGGAGTGTGATTTTGACAGCTAGAGATGGTTTTGGTGACTGTGTGACATTTGGATTTCTAGGCACTTTTAAGAGGGTATATAAATGCCAGGGCCCTGAGTGGTGGGCTGGGTTGTTGGTTCTGTTGGCTGTTGTTGGTTGTAGTTGGTTGTAGTTGGTTGTGGTTGGTTGTGGTTGGTTGTGGTTGGCTGTTGTTGGTTGTGGTTGGTTGTGGTTGGTCATGATTTGTTAAGTAGTCATGTGCAAAGAAGAAACAACAAGGAGAAACTGGATATCCTAATGGTGATGATCAAACTTGACCCAAGGAACTTGATGTCCCCAAACATCAGAAAGTAGTCTAACAATAATGTTGCCCCCTTTCTGATCCTTGACTTTATTTAGGGATCTCTCTCCTTTCCTCTCTATCCCTTTTCCTCTCCTATCTAGTGTTAGGGAATTGAATGGTTGGAAGAAGAAGTATAGAGAAGGGTGCAAGAGAGAAGAAGCCAAAAAGCAGCAAATATCAGCTACAGGGATCAAATGAACATTTCACGGAGGTCTCCAGAGACCATCAGAAATATCAGATATTTATGTTACAAGTTACAACAGTAGCAAAATCACAGTTATAAAATGACAATAAAAATAATTTTATGATGGGGATCTCCACAACATAAAGAATGGTATTAAAGATATTAAAGGGTCCTAGCATTAGGAAGGTTGAAAGCCATCGCTTCATCACATCCTTGGACTCGTAGAAGCTCTCACGTATGCTCTTCAATGATAAATACTGAGAACCAAATTGTCTTCCAAAGCTAGGCCTTCGGAGAGCTTGACAGACAATGAGCAGGCATATGCTTCTACTTGGCAGGTTGAGAATGCAGATCTCAGAGGAACACGAGAGACCACGTGGAAATTGGACAGCATCCAGAGCGGAGAAAGAAACTTCAGGAAAGTTGCCAGTGCTATGAATGGGTTGGTAATGCCAAGAGTTTGAGTAAGAAGACGACTTGTGTTGGGGGTGGCAAGGGAAGGGTACAAGGGGATAGTGTCATGAAGGCAGCTAAGAGGCTGGAGAGATGACTCAGCAGTTATGAGCATTTTGCAGCCACCTGAGGGGATCCAGTGCCCTCTCAGAGCTTCCACGAGCACTGTATACACAAGATACACAGACGTCAAGTCAAGCAATTATACACATAGAATAAAAAATAAATGAATCCCTTTGGACAAAGATCTGGGGCTTTGATTAAAGACCACTAGAGGACAAAACTGCAGCCTTTCCCTTTAATTAGTGATACATTCTAGGTACTTATTCCCTACCCTCATTGATTATTAGATAAAGATGCAACTGGTTTACATGAGGAACGAGAGACCATGTATAATCAGATGATTTTATTTTTCTTAGCTGAAATCAACATGGTTAAAGTTTAGAGTATCCCTTATCCCCAGTCTGTGAATGAACAACAGTGTCTCTTGTATTTATAATTCTCCCTGCTCCTCAATTCAGTCATACGGAGGATGAGACAGCTGTCTAGAGTTTTCAATGGACTTTAATCTGTTGAAGGAACAGTCTGTTTTCCACTGATACTTTGTGCTCATCTCACCATCGAATCAGTTGGCTGGCTCCAAACACTCCTCTTCCTCCTCCTCCCTCTTCCTCCTCCTCTTCTCTCCTCCTCCTCTTCCTCCTCCTCCTCCTCCCTCTTCCTCATCCATCCTCTTCCTCCCTTCTTCTTCCTCTTCCTCCTCTTCTCTTCTTCCTCCTCCTCTCCCTCCTTCCCCTTTTCCTCCTCTTCCTCTTCCTTCACCACCACCTCCTCTTTCCCTCTCTCTCCCTGACTCCCTCTCTCTTTTCCTCTGTCTCTTTCTCTTTGTGTGTATCTGTTGTCTGTCTGTGTGTCTCTGTCTCTGTTACTCTGTTTCCACACACACACACACACACACACACCACACACACCACACACACACCACACACACACACACACACACCACACACACACACACACACACACACACCACACACACACCACACACACACACACACACACACACACACACACACACACACCACACACCACACACACCACACACCACACACACCACACACACCACACACACACACACACACACACACACACACACACACACACACACACACACACACACACACACACACACACACACACACACACACACCACACCACACACACACACCACACACACACACACACACACACACACACACACACACACACACACACACACAGATTCGTTTAAAATGAAATAAGGACCATCTTTTCTTAGCTAGTCAGTACAGCCAGTATTGAGGTTAAACTTACATTTCATTCCAGTTCACCGAAAAAGAGAATGACTTTGTGACTGGCAGGGATCTGCAGCTTTTCACTTGGCACAGCTTCTTCCCAGCATATGTGAGCCAGCAGGAAAACGAAAATGCTTTGTAGCTGAAAGGAAACATTGATCCAATAAGCTCAACGCATGAAAGAAAACAGCTTCCTAAAAGGGTCAATTATTGTTATTGTCCAAGCCAAACAATAAAAATATATTTGTTTGTGCAAAATGTGCTTTAAAAAGTTGCTATGAAAATTTATGTTGGGTATGTCAGGGAGACTACAGCTAGGCAGCCCCATAACTTTCCTGTGTCTATGGAGACACCAGCTCAACAACACAATGGCCCGTTCCCTCTGAGAAATCCAGAAACCTGGACTGCAAGGGTTCTATACCCAGATGTCAAGAGCAGTTACATCAAAGCAACCATGGAAATTCACAAGGTTCATCCCTTGCTTACCTGCCGTGTGTGTGTGTGTGTGTGTGTGTGTGTGTGTGTGTGTGTGTGTGTGTGTGTGTGTGTGTCTGTTGGGCAGGGGTGTCTCACACACATCACTTGGATGTCCCCTCAAGTGCGATGGAAAAAATGCATCTCAGAAGACACGGACACAGGACTGATGATACTCTTCTGTGCATTTAAATGCTGATGGGGAAGGTAGAGAGTCAGGGCCTCTGAGAACAAAGAACAAGGTCACTTCTTGTGTTTTGTGTGGTGCTCCATGCCCCTATTTTTCTCTCCATAGTCTAGGGTAGCCTGAAATTTGCTCTGTAGTCTGATGTGGTCTTCTAGTCTCAGCTGTTCAACTTATGGACTACAGGCACCAACTGATATAGAAACCTTTTTGAAAACATAATTATTTCCATAAGTTTACATTTACTGTACAAAATAACTGTTTCTTTGTGATATGTTCATGCGTGCATATAATAAAATGTTTTTATTTTAACTACACTCGGAATCCCACTACCTTTATTCATCCACCTTTCTTTCTTTTGACCGTTTTTTTTTTTTCATAATAACCTCCCTTTTATGTTCCCATGACCCAATTTTCCTGCTACACTCTACATTTGATATTAAACATATGATTCTTATCCTTCTAAGTCTGGACTGAGTTTGCTGCACCTGGTCTCCAGCTTTGCTCTTTTTCCTTGCAAGGGACATGATTTTGTTCTCATTCACTGTGCAACGATACTCTGCTGTATTTAAGTAGAATGTTCTGTCTCTGTTTGTGTAGTTGGACGTTTAGCTGATTCCATAACTTGGCTGTGGTGGGTAGAGCCACCTTGACAAGGATGTGTGTATGACCACACAGTAGGTTCTTTGGGGGCTAGTAGAAGTTCACAGTAGTACATTTGTGCTTCTTCGGGGAATCTCCAAAGTGAGTTCCAGCTCCCCTGTGCTAACCTGCATTCCCACCCGCAGGGCCCAAAGCTGACCATTTCCCCATATCCCTCCTATGGCTGTTGCTACATTGCTTGGTGGCAGCTCTGACTTGGGTGACACAGAATTTCAGTGGCTTTGATATGCACTTCCTTGAGGTGAAGGCCAGAGACACTCACCACTGTTTCCTGTGCATTCCACTTTTCTCTGTCAACTTAGAGATTTTCTTTTTTGTTACTGGGAAGAATGCCTTTGAGAGTAGGGAGGAGATTGGCTCTGTAGGCAGCTTTTGGAATGATGGCCAATTTCCTTCAGAACTCACCTAGCCAGACTTCGGACTTAGGAGAGCCTTTCCTGTTCCAGGGCTCTCTTCATTGTATTTCTCGGTGTGAATGACTTTGTCTGGAGAGTTCTTTCACACATTTGCTTAGGTTGTTGCAGGAATTAGAAATTTTTTGTTTGGTTTGTTTCTTATTTTTTCCTACTGTTTCTGTCGTAATGATATTAGGAATGGCATGTAGTAAAATATCCTGCTCTCTGAGTTTCCCCCCTGTTTATGGTCAGATTGAAGTTCCCATTACTGCCCCCTTTTTTTTTTTTCTTTTTTCTTTTTTTTCCGAGCTGGGGACCGAACCCAGGGCCTTGCACTTGCTAGGCAAGCGCTCTACCACTGAGCTAAATCCCCAACCCCCATTACTGTCCTTTTAAGTGCAAGCTCCTGTTTCATGCAAACAGAAAATTTGATAATTTTCCTAATTGGATTCTGTTTTGTGTTTTTTGTTTTGCATCATTTCTCCGGTTATGATCCCGAAATCACTTTGTAAGTGCTAAGAGTATATATCTTTGCTTCATTCCTGACTTTGGAGGGAGTAGTTTTAGATTTTCCCCATTTAGAATGAGGTTGCCAATCGGTTTTCTGTCTATAGTATTTATTATGTTAAGGCATGACGATTCTTAGCTTTTATGAAGCTTTTATTATTAAAGGTTTTTAATTTTTAATTTGGTTTCTCTCCATCAGTTAAGATGATCATGTGATTTTGGTCCCTAACCCCATTTAACCTTAGAACCTTTGTCTATTTGTGTTTGTTGAAACAACGCTGAATCCCTGGAATGCGATCACCTCATCTGTGTTGATGGGTCTTTGAAATAAGTCATTGACTTCAAATTGTATGTTTCCATTTATGTTCCGAAAGGCAAATGGTACACAGTCGCCATTCAATTGTATCTATTAGGATACAAAGTAATACTTTATGTCTGCTTTGTTCTAATAGAACATCCTCTCATTCACCTCAATGTCCTTCCTCTGTGTGTGTTTACTTCCACCATTCCTCTGTTTCCCTTCATGTCTAGGGCTTCGACTGCCCTCCATGTGCAGGTGAGGAATATTGATCTAACTCAGTTTTGGCAGCTCCATTTGTTGACTATCCTTCCTTCCTTCCTTCCTTTCTTCCTTCTTTCCTTCCTTCCTTCCTTCTCCTGCCTCCCCCCTCCCTCTCTCTCCCTCATCAGTAAATAGATGTGACTTTTTTGTCAAGCATCAGATGTGGGCATCTGTGTAGGATTGTTAGTTTCTGCATTTCCTGTTCTGCAGCATTAGTTGCACATCTTATTTGTGCCTGAGACATGTTATCATTGTCACTGTGGCCCTTTTGCCTAGTTTGAGGTCATGTTTTGTGAAATCCATGGTACTGTTCTTTCTGTATAGTACAATTATGGCTTCCCCTTTGTATTTTCATCTGAAATGTAGGGCATTTCTTTCTAGTTCTGTGAAGAATGGCATTAGAATTATGAAAAGAATTGCAGTGAACCTATAGATTACTTTTGGTACCAATTGTTTTCACAATATTGATTCTGCCAATCTCGAAACACAGAATTTCTGTCTAGTGACTTCTTCATTTAAAAAATATTTTAAAGTTTTCACCTCATTAATCATAGTTTATTTCTAGTTACCTTTTTTAAAAGCTTCTTTGAATAGAATATTTTTCCTACTTTTCTCAGCAATTCACCACTGTTATGTATAAAAGGTTTCTGATTTTTGTATTTTAACCCATAAGTTTACAGAAAATATTATATTTATTAGGTTTAAAAGTTTTCTGATTGAGTCCATAGAGTATTTTATGTATAAAACCATGACACATGTTATTTGCAAATAGAGATATTTTTTCCTTCCCTATTTTCCAATCCTGTTTTATATCCTTATTTTATTGTTTGGGCTAAGACCTCAAACTATATATTAAATAAGAGTATAGAGAATAAGCACTCTTATTCTGACTGCAGGTTTTCCCCATTTAGTACGATGTTACTTTAGATTTGTAGTAGAGAGCCTTTGTTAATTGAGGAATGCTTTATCTATTCATACTTTTATCATGAAGGCATATTGCTTGCTCTCTGTCAAATGCCTTTCTGCGTATCTCAGTAAGGTGATTTCTACCATTAAGTCTCTTCATGTTGAATTTGTTAAGTTTTGGCTTTGATCCATCAAAGTGATCTTGAATTCTGTTTGCAGGTCATTTGATGGGAAAAAAAATTCCATTTTCAGTCAACAGGACATTTGGCTTGGAGTTTTGATTTTGCGCTGTGTGTTTAAGTCACATGGGTACCTGGGTGGTGCTGACTTCATGTTAGTCCCTTCCATTTTTCTTTTATGGAACAATTGGACAAGGGTTGATACTAAGTCTTTCTTCAATATTTGGTTGAATTCATTGGCGAATCTCTGTGTTTCAGAACTCCAATTTAGGAAGAGACTTCTTATTGCTTCCATTGCATTGCTGGCCATGGGTCTGGAAAATTGCCTATGTTCTCTGGCTTGAGTTTTGGCCGGTCATATATATTTAAAAATGTGTAAAAAATGTGTATAATTCTTCCAAGTTTCCCAATGTTTGGGATACAAGCTTTCAAAGTACTCCCTAATGATCTTCTCAGTTTCAAGGAGGTTTACTCAAAAAAGTTCCTTTTCATCTCTGGTTAATTATTAATTAATTGTTTTTCTTTTGGTTTGGCTGGGAATATCAATTTGGTTAATCTTTTCACAGAGACAGCACACATAGTTCCATGTGTTATTCTTTCAGATTCTAGTCCTCTAATTCCTGCCCCAGTCTTTATTATTTTGCTGCTGTCGACTGCAGTTTTAGTATTAGGGTTTTACTGCCCTTGTGAAATGGATTTGGAAGAGTTCCTTTCTTTCTATTTTATCGACTAGCTTGACGAGCTCTGGTGTTGGTTTTTATTTGAAGGTCTAACATAATTCTGCAGTGAATCGGAAAGACAAGAGTTTGAATTGGCCCAAATTCATGTCTGTATTTTTTTCCAAACCCAGCAGTGGATGAATGGAAAAACCTCCCAGGACTCAAATTCTCCCTGGGAGGGAAAATTCCTCGACTCATGAATGTGACAAGTTACTCAAATTACAAACACACACACACACACACACACACACACACACACACACACACACACGGTTGTTTGTTTTTATTTAATCGTACTGCAGATTAAATAAGTGTGGGAGCTATTTTGTGAAGGTTGTCTCAACCTTTAGACTTGTTTTTCAGTTTAGCTTTTGGTCACTTAAAATGAAAGTTCTATGTATGCTTGACCATAACTTGCATTCCCAAGTTTTTATTCTGTGGCATATAATATATTTCTTACTTGAAGTGTGTTACCTGCATTGGCATTTATTCTATCTTCTTCTCCTTTTAACTCACTGATCCCTCAGTTCCCGAGAGAGGCACATCGATAGAATAATTCCCAGTATTTCTGTCATCCTTTGACATTGATTTTGTCTTTTTGGCCAACTGAATATTTTACTAGGATGTAGTGAGTTTATATTTATTAATTTATTAATAGCTTTTAAACTTAGAATCAATTTCTTAGTGTGTCCACAGTATTAATGCTTCTTGCCATAGTGATATGAATCATAGAGATTATGAATTAATACGTTGGGGAAGTTCATGAAAGAGTCTGCTTACATGCCTTTCAATGGCAAAAGTCACATGACAAGGAGCCTCTCGGAATCCCTCTGGTGTGCCTCCTAAGGAGCAAATCCTCAGTGAGAAGTTTCAGTTTGCCAATGTGTTTGGAGCCCTCATAATTACAAATGTCAAAATATTTTCAAATAAAAATAACTTATTATATAATATACATTATTATGCAAATAATATAATTATGCATAATTACACTGGCATTCCAATTACTGTAACATGTTATGTATTGTAGTTTGTGACTGATTGAAGAAATTAAGAATATTTTTTCCCTACCTAACTAAAGAGCGCTTGGCATTTGATAGCTTTTAGAAGAGAAAGAGTAGATTTTCTTTAAGGGTGTGGCCCCTCATATGTGGATTACGCTTCCAGGAAGTCTCCATATTCAAGAGTATTCGGGTAATACAAATTTCACTCATTGAATTTAAACAAAAGAGAGACTTGAATGTGGTTGCATGCACCTCTAATCCTAGCACTCTGAAAGCAGACACTGGTAGATCTATATAAGTTCTAATCCACCCTGGGCTACATTGTGAGACCTTGTTTCAAAAATAATTAAGCACACACACAGATACATGCATACACATACACACATGGACACACACACAGGCATGCACACACACATACATGCATACACAGAGAGAGAGAAACAGAGAGACAGAGACAGATGCAGTGAGAGACAAAGAAACAGACAAAGAGAGACAGACACAAAGTAAGCAGGAGATGAGAGGGAGAGAGAGAGAATACAACACAGTAGTTAGGCATGGGTGGGGAATCAGGAATGATTGGGTGATAGGGTTAATATGATCAAAATACATTGTATAAGGAATTCATAGAATATTATTAAAATGATTTTCTTGGAATTTTTATATAACCCCAACATATAATGTGAGTCTCTGTCGCTCTTAGTATAACTAGCTATGGTTCTTACTCAACCATTCTCCTACTGACTATAATTAGTCTGATCTGTTTTTCCCTGGTGCTGGCCCCTTTGGTCCTCAGATCTAATATCTAGTATATAAGATCTTTGCTTCCAGAGTCTCTTCTATTTAGTTTCTTTTTATGATCAAGATTTGTTCAACTTTCAGCTCAGCTCATTCCTGACCTCTGCTCACCTGACCCATATAACTATTTCATAAATCCACTTATGATTTATAATTTTATTCTAAGAAATTTATGTAGACATTTCCAATAAATCTTCATTGAGCATGTATTATACATTAAGAGGTGTTTTGGATTATTGCATAGATATTGTAAAGAGGAATTGGAGGATAATAAATAACATGCAATTTTGAAGGTAAATATGATGTAACATATGCACCCATAAGCAGATAAACTTATGTCATCATTGAGACAGAGATCTTCAATATGTTCTATTCAGAACTGTTCGGCTAAGTCCCCCACTATACTTCTGACCTCCAGAGTTTGAGATATTAGTCTGTTACATGGTTAAATTTGGAAGAAATTAGACTGGGCAAGGCAATACCTAGGTCACCATGGAAACTCCACACATGCAGTTTGTCAGCATTTTAGAAGGTTGGATGGCCCTTAATTCCTTGAGAGTGCTGTGTCACTATGGGGACAGCCTTTATCTCTAGTCTTAAAATGTGTTCCTCTAGTGAGTAAAAAGTATGATTTGGTTTCATTTTTAATTATAGTATTTTTTTGTAGAAAAGCATTATTTTATATCTATAAGTACATGTACATGCACACATAATAACAATACTAACAATGTTATATATCTTAAAATGTGGTGAAACTATTTAGACTCCATTTGTAGAGAAAAATGGAGAAAAACTGAATAGATTATACTTATGCAAATACACATTGTGATCAAATCTATAGTATATTTTTACTTATAAAATACACAAATACACATAATACATATGTATGTGATATACACATATACATGTGTGATATACATACATATATGTATAAATACAACTAAAGATGTATATTTATAAATTATAGTTATAGAGAATTTCCAAATAATTAAAAGTAATATATATTATTTATGACTAGAAAAATATAAGAAAATATTCACTTGAGTAGCGTGCAATTACACAGCATTCTTTTAAATGTCATCATAAAATTATGGCAAGAAATGCTCGATGATTTCATTTGGTGGAATCTGAACACATGGATGAGCTCTGTTTTCCCTTCACATCACGTAAATTGTTCACATTTTACTAATGAGATATGTATGTAAATAGCATTCTATATGTAGAGATTAATTTATCCTATATTAATTATATAATGGTATATACATTTTATTTTACACACACACTCATACATATACACTCACACACGCACTCACACACACACACTCACACACGCACTCACTCACACGCACACTCACACACACTCATTCACACACTCACTCACACACACACTCACGCACACTCATTCACACACATACTCACACACACACACTCACATACACACACTCACACACACTCACACACACATACTCACTCACGCGCACACACACACACACACACTCACTCATTCACACACACACAATCTGTAAGACAGACTTATATAAGAGTCAGAGGTGATAGATGACAGCAAGGAAACTTTTCTGGATGAAACAGGGTAGATGCACACATGACCTCAGCAGCTGTGACAGAAACACACAGGACTTGCAGAAGTTCAAGTCAGACAAAAGCCCCAGATCATAGAGGTGAGATCTGCAGGAAGCCCCTCCTCTAGTCTAGTCACCATTGGTACTTGATAGCTTCTGGGAGAAGAGGAGTTGGTTTTCTTTAAGGGTGAGGACTCAGGCAGGTTGGCCAGCATCAGTGGAAGGCTGATACCAGGCAGTCTGTGTACAGCACAGATTGGACTAGATGGATTTATAAAACAGAGAAGGAAAGTGTAAAATTCAATGGGTCCAGCAAGGATGGTTATGGGAAGAGTTGTACAAGTATGCATGAACATGATCATGATGCATGGAATTCTCAAATAATTTATAAAAATACACCAACCTCAAAGTTATTTATTTTAATTATTGTTTCAGCTTTTCTTTTCTTTCAGGTGCCAAATGCTGTAGGCCTAGTGTCTTCATTAATTCATTAACTTCTGTAAATTTAATCAATGTCCTCTTCTATACACAACCCATAAAGAATTCACAATACACAGTGTTCCTATGTTATTCTAGAAAATACCACGTAAGCATAGTCAACTTAAAGGTTACTCCATGAAGAATGAGGAAGATAAATGAATCGTGGGTAATCCTTACTTTGTTAAGGATCTGGTCTGGAGAAGTGTGTGCATCACTCACTGCTTGATAGTGCTCAGGGAGCTTCTCTCCTTTTCCACAAATATTCTTAATGCCTGTGTACACTCTCTCTTCACCTCTATCCTCTTAATTATTATTAATCACTTAAACCAACTCACAAAAAATAGAAGTTTAGGAAAGCCATTAAACGGGATGAACGTTGTCTATTTTACAGTGAGTCATTATTTTAATAGGGTGAGAGGAAAATTAATACTCACCTGGAACCTAACTTTTATTAAGTGATCCTACAATGAAAAATAAATCTGACAAAGTCTCCTCTCCAGGTGAGAACAATGCTAGTTCTACTCAGGCAAGAATTGCGAAGACTCTGCCGCTCACCTGTGTGCCCAAGTCTCTGGAACATTGTGCAGGGAACACACCGTGAAGCTCAGGTGGGAGTGGAGCCCAGCGTGGTCACGGGAGACGCCTCCAGGTGCGTGCGCAGGCCGGAAATCTGTACAAAAGCTACTGCAGTACACGTCAACCAGCTGATGGAGGGACCTCGACAGTTCCGCTGTCACGTTCTCTATGAAGCCTGGGGGAGTAAATGATAGAGATCGAGATGTCTGTGAAGGGTCGTATTTCTCATAAGCCATCAATTATTGCTCTGAAATCTCGTATAATGAAATTTAAATAAAATTTAATTAAAATGACCCGGACTAACTGAAGCCAATTAGCCATCTGGGCCTGTGGGGGCGGCTTGGCGTAGCCTCTGTGAGATCGTCTGTCTTACGTGCTTTCAAACCTTCTGCAGTACAGATTTTGAAAGCATAACCTTTCAGTTAGATTGGAGGCTCTTTTTATGATTCACCTGGCATGCTGATTGATTGGAATCTGCAATCGGTTATCTTCTAATGTATGGATGTTTTAGGGTTAACTTCAAGACAAGAATTATATTTTCTACATGTCTTATGATTACTGCAAACATTTGCTGAACTCTCATAGCCTACATTGGTGATGCCAAAAAGGAACTATGAGAGTCAGCTTTAAAGGTCAACCAGACATTACCTACGGCCACCTGAGGACTTTCTTTTTATGTTGCACTGACCTTAGGCAAGTCTGTGTGGGATTATATTGATTGCTGCTTGCTGGAGGAAGACCCAGCTTATTGTGGGAGGCTCCATTCCCTAGGCTGGATCCCCTGAACTGTGTGTAAGACAGAAGCAAGCAAGCAAGCAAGAAAGGATCCATGCATCTTCCCATTTTTACTCTTGACTACAGATGTGATATTTTAAATCCTTACATTGACTTTTCCTAGACAATGGCCTGTAACTTTAAATCGAAAGCCACATAAATCCCTTTGTTTCTCCAATGCTTTGTTTTTTAGGATATTTTTGTCATGACCACATAAATAAAACATGGGCAGTGATAAAGGAAAAATACAACAAGCTAACAATCTTTCTGGAAGAGCAAAGGAATCATTGAGGGGGCATATCGGCACCCTCGGATTCTTCTTAGTGTCTGCTGTGACCGGGTCGAAGCACACTCTGAGTCAGGTCACTGGCACAGTTGTTCAGGGACACACACACAACATTATCCAAAGTTGCTTCTCTGACAAAAATTGTGTCTTGGTTTCTAGTTGTACTGAGAAGAAAACGGCACGAAGGGCTGGCTTTCTTCTTGAATGTTCTGCACCTCTCCAGTTCCCGTGTATAGTATGTGGGCTCCTTAGGATGGGCGCCAGCTTCGGCGCGATGCTTCCTCCCCTGGCAGTGCTGCCCACCGTTAGGCACCCTCAGCACACGCTATTGCTCGCTTGTTCATAAATGCACACGCAATTCATGATAGACAAACTTATTTGTCTCATTCCTTAAGTGGTGCCTTCCCTTTTCTTTTCAACCGCCTCGGGGAAGATGAGCAAGGAGAAAAGGCTCTAATTAAATTTCCCTGAGAAATAAGCAGTGGGAATTAATGAAGCAGAAGCAAAAAGCACCATGATGATAATCCTAAAACAAGCCTTGTCAAACTCTGGAGACCACCCGACAGGGAATTTTCCCGAATCGAGGGTGGTAGAGATTTGGAAGTTTCTAGAAGCATGTTGCTTTCTCTTTTCAAACCATTCTTTTGGTTCTTTGGAGCAAGAAGCATGAACTTTCTGTTGGTAACTTCTAATCTTGCAAAAGCGTGACAGTGAATAAATATCTAACATTATTGTCTTGACCTTAAGTTTGTGTTTTTGAGAACTTTAATTATTTTGACACATATTACATTCTCCTCTTTATTACTAGTTCAGACTGACAGTTCTGGGTTATTATTTGCTCCCGAGGGTCTGCTTAGCAATGTCCCGATGTAATCGGTGTTTCCAGAATTCTGGACGAAGAATACATTTCAGATGCATGATCATCGGAGGACACGGAGGTAGGTCAGTTAGCAAATAACTGATAGAAAGGTATCAAAACCTGAGATCCGATCCCAAGGATGCTCCTCAAAATCTAGGTGCAGGGCTAAAGAACAGTGGTGGTTAAGAACACTACCTGCTCTTTCAGAGGACGTGGGTTCAGTCACATGGAAGATTGCTGTAGTAAGTTCAGCTACAGAGGATTCAGTTCCCTGTTTAGCCTCTCTGGGCACCATCCATATCAACAGTACTTGCAGTCAAACACTCATGCTTGAGATATAAAAATAAATATTTATAAAATTTGACACACTGGGAGGGAGAATCAGGTGGCTTCTGAAATTTGCTAGGCCATCAGCCAGGCCAAACTGGTTAACTCCAGCTATAGTAAGAGACCTTGTCTCAAGAAACCAAAGTGGAGTGTGAGTAAAAGAGACAAGTGGTGGCGACCTCTAGCCTCTAAGCACATGTGCATGTGCACATACGCCTGCATACACACACATGCACAGTGATGGCATCATCAAACTATTTTGGGAATCAAGGTCTTGTGCCCAGTAGAGAAATACAGTGAAATAATATTTATCACACCTGTATTTTCCCTGAGCAAAGAATTACAATGGTAATTTATTTGTGAATCAAATATATTAATTGAAATCTGTTGTGACTTATTATGGAGTATACATCTTTGGGCAGATGTCTGTTTACTTTCATGGAATCTCATAGTCTAACACCCTAAGGAGTATGGGAGGAAGAAACCTCATTAAAACACTCCAGATAGAAGGGGCGGGGCTTCATTAGCATAGCCATGCCCATGCCTTCCCCAGATGATTATGAGACTTTGTGCCAGGAGTATGGTGAGGCAGTCTGTGTCCCCACTGCCCTCTATATCTTAGAGTCTCCTGTTAATCCCCATTGCCCTAGCGCAGGTGTTTTCTCCACATCCTTTGTCTCTGTATTGCTTCTAGGATGACACATGGAGGGCGACTCTCATACCATTGATCTCCTCTTTCCAAATGTTGGAACTAGAAGTGAGAATAAATGTTTCTCATGCAGCTTTTTACTAGAAAGATTAACTATGTGGAAGGTGGGGTTTTTTCCCAATGCTTCCCACAGTAACCTCTGCATTTAAGCTTCTCAAGTTATTGGAAAACAATCAGAAGGTCCCTGTGCCAAATATCTTCTCCCTGTACAAATAAAGCAGCCTCAACAATACACATATTTCGTGCCTATTGGAACAACTGATGGTTCAAGATGATTTTAAGACAACTGATGGTTCAAGATGATTCAAGAATCTTGGGTCCGAGAGCTGAGACCCTATCGAGCTGATGATGATGTCTTCTGAGTGGAAAGCGGACCCTGCTCTGAAGCACATGGTCACACACCCACTCCTGAGTGACGTAGGAAAATCTACTTCAGCTTGCAGTATCTCCCAGATCCTCTGTGAGTCTTCCCTGGTCCATCACTGGTCTTTCCCATAGAGCTTGAGTCTAAACAAGAAATCAATGACTTTGAAGATAAATGCTTGCGACTTTTCCCACATCAGAATGCAATTAATAGTGACTTCTTGCAGTATCTTAGGATGACAAAAAGGATTTTTTTTTAAAAAAATAATTCTTGCTGCATGTGGTGAGACAGGTCTTTAATTCCACTTCTTGGATGGCAAAAGCAGGCAGATCTCTGGAAGATCAAGGCCAGTCTGGTCTTCTAATGAGTTCCTGACTAGTGGCAGGCTAGGTAGTGACTGATAAGTCTCAAAACAATACAGAACAGAGCAGAACAAACACAAACACATACGGAAACAATTGAGAAACCAAGCGACCAGCACCACAACAAATCCTTCCATCGCTGGGGATCTCTACTTTTCTCCTTTCATTAAAACAAACCAGAATAAAGGTTTAAATAACACTCTCCTAAAAATAAATTCTCTTGTGAATTTATCACTTCCATCAGTAAAGGGGTTGTTAAGGTTCTGAGTAAGCCATTTCCCCCTTGGGTGTGTGGGCACATCTTACCACAGTATTTAGATTTGTAACTGAAGAAAAAGGTGACAAAATTCTAAGAATTATGTCCTTTGTTCCTTTTACTTGTTAAGTGTCTGAATATATATTTTTGTTACCTTTTTTTGAAGTCTCTGAATTCTGATGAAAATTCTAAAAAGTGGGAGGAAATAAAAGAGAAGCATTTGTGTTACTAATCCAGAAATAATCAAAGTAGTAATATCCAAAAAAAATCAATATATGATACTCTCTCTGGGATGAGAGAGTAATGTAAGTGTCTCTTGGTTTATTTATCTGTGTCGCATATTAAACACTGGAAATCCATACAGTATAATAAGAAATCCTTCTGGATATTGCAGTAAGCAATGTTGGTTATTAGAGATTTTAAAAAGACATTGCTCAAATCGGCTGAGCCTTTCATTATTAAAGCACCGTGCAGACCTTGTCAAGCTCTGTCTCTCTGGCATGACAGGAACCAATCTTCTGTGATGAGTGCATTTCAAATTCTCATTGTTCACTGCCTATCGCTTGTTATTAGCAGATAATCAGACACAAGCTTTGAGGAACATCCTAAAGAGGTCTGGATGAAGTGGGTAAAGAACTATATAGATCCTCTTCGTGGTTTTATTTTTCTCTGCTTTTAGAGTATTAATTAACTTATAGTTGAACACTGAGGAAAATACATGAAGTCAAATCACAGATCAAAAGCACAATCAGAGCATTACTGTTTGCACTCTTCCCCTTGTCACTTGTAATCACGTCCATAACAGGGTGACTAAATATATATGTATGTCTTTCTCAGAAATGTGGAATTCCTCAACTGGCCTGGGGCTTTCTGGGTCTGAGTTCATTACCATGAAAACTACACGTGGTCACTAAAAATAATCCTTAGTGGAAAGGAAAGTTCAAGTTCCTTATGAGATACATTCTAACTGACAGAAATTTCGAAAGACTGAAAATAATTTTATGTTACATATGGGCTCTTGATACATTGACCATTGTTGTCTAAAATTCCTGAACTCCTGATATTCTCCAGTCCCAGCTCTTTTGGCAGCCTGACCACAAGAGTGAATTTCCATCCAAGTCATTTTTTTCTTTGATTAAAAATACTAAATTTTGTTTCTAAGGAAGTTAACTAAACAGCACATTTATTAAGCAAATAATCCAGAGAGTAGCTGTTCCCTTATATCAAAGAACTTCCATAGGACCCTTTTAGAGAGGAAACATTTCCTATGGTAAAATATAATTAAGTTTGAATGAAACCTTTTGATTCAAAATGCCATCCTATGAGTCTCAGAAGCACTCGTGTTAGGTAATTATTCCACAACAATGTAGCGTCAAGTAGTCCCAACAACTCCAGATGATACCTTCATTCTGTCCAGGTGGGACAGACTACTTGAGCTGTGAGCCCGGTTTGACTAGAATTTGACTTATTTGGGGATGTAGACGTGTATTAGAAAATCACCATGACATCCACCTACAGTACAATAGGAAAGAACATAATTTCCACTCTGTGCTTCAGATTTCTGGAGTAGTTTATAAAACTATATTAAGTGAGTTTCTGAATTATAACTTGAAGGCTAAAGATTGCTTTCGATACTAAGTAGGAATGTAGACGTATAGTTATGATTTAATTCTTCACTTTGCCAAACTCTCATTTATTAGATACTTAATTACTTCCCTACATGGCAGGAGATAGTGTCTTGCATGATGACCGAAAATGCAGCCAAGGAAAAAGCAAAGCATCTCAATTTGAGAGTTGCTGGCAGAGACTTGGACCCCTCCGTGTTTGTTATCTTAGATCATAGTGGGTAGGCAGATTGGTTTTGTTGACTTTTTAATGGTAATTGGTTACTGCACAAATCCTGCAAAAATGTATTTAGTGTTTTGTGCCAACATTCTTCTATATGTAGGCTCACAATTAAGATTGGATGAAAACCAGTGGGCAGGATTAGGGAACACAGCATGGAAGCAGTGAACTTTAAAATCTGTAAAAAAAAAAATAATAACTAGGATCTTGGGGTTGGGACAGAGATGAGTAAACTATTTGTTAATGAAGTACTTTAAATAAAGCAAAATTCTCAATTCTCAGTTCTCTCCAGGAAAATCATTATCTTCATCATAATTAGAGGCTACCTATGAGTTCAGCTGAAAAGAATAAAAATTTATGCATATTTATGCTAAAAACACAAGGTGTGTATTGTGTAAATCTAAGCTTTTCTTAAGCATAATCCCCCATGTTGTTCCTAGAAAATAGGTGATTTTTCCATAAAAGGTTGTTTTGGGTTCAGATCTGAGAATTTGGGTATCTTGGAGAAAAAAATTTAGAGTTTTCTTTTAGGCGTTTTAGGAAGTGACTCTTTGGGAGATCAGACCTTTTATTCCTCAGAGAATGTTAATATCACGTGAAGTTCTTCTTCACCAAAAAGTGATTTTTCCTCTCTCTTTGCCCTATTACTTGTTTCTACTGATCCAGTAAGAGGTGGATGTAAAAGTTGAGATCCAGCCTAACGGTCTCCACGGAAGAGAGGACACACACCCACACCTGTGACAGAAGTCCATGTTGACCATGAGATGAGGGGAGGGCAGAGATGGGGCTTGTGGTACCTAATGCCTCCATGCTGACCTTGGGAGGAAGATTCAAAGCTACCACAAGAATAATCCCAATTACCAGATGGTAACTTGACTCTGATCTAAGTTTACCATTGAAAACGAGGATGGTTTAATTTACCACCATTGGATTCATGTAGGGATTAGCATCTCAATAGCAACCTAGTCTTATTTGCAGCACTGAAAGATTACAGCATTCGCTTGTAGCTCTAGGTACTTGCAACATTTCCAAAAGGTAATGACCAAAAGGACACAAATTATGCATTGGGAGCTAATTCTCACTGGCTTGGATTTCTGGATTGACTCCATTTAGTGGAAGTGAAGAAACTTTTAATTATCAAGTTTGTAGAACTATTTATTTTCAGAACATGTAGGTGGCATGCTTTTCATAACATCGTTTGGTTTTGTCCTGGCAAAGAGTGAATAATACACTCAAATTAATTGTGGACCCAACGTATTTCTCACCCAATTGTCATCTAGGAAATTCATAGATCTTAATATCTATACAAAACAAGGTGTAGAGACTACATAGTTGTTTCATTTGCTTCTATACTGGGGGTATGTGGTAGTTAGTGGTGGCTATCTGCTTCACCCAATCCAGAGACAAGGCTGTGGGTCTTGCTATGAAGGATAATCTAGGGAACTCTGGCCTTTGAGCTAGGGTTATCTTGACTGCAGTAACTGAAGTGAGAAGTCTGCTTCAGATGCTTGCATTCTCTAGCTGGGATCCAGGATTATGTGAATAGAGAGAGAGAGAGGGCTGAGCAACGACCTGCATTCCTCGAGCTCCCTGACTTCAAAGGCAACGTGGCCAGCCACTTCCAGCTTTGGATGCCTCAATTTTTCTGCACTGGTGCACTCACTGGTTTTCACACTGCAGTGATGGACCATTCTTTGCAGTGCACGAATGGACTATTCTTTGCACTGCACTGGTGGACTGTTCCTCACTCTGTACTGGTGGACTGTTCTTCACACTGCCCTGGTGGACTGTTCCTCACACTGCACTGGTGAACTGTTCCTCACACTGCACTGGTGGACTGTTCCTCACACTGCACTGGTGGACTGTTCCTCACTCTGTACTGGTGGACTGTTCTTCACACTGCACTGATGGACTGTACTTCACACTGCACTGGTGGACTGTTCCTCACTCTGCACTGGTGGACTGTTCTTCACACTGCACTGGTGGACTGTTCTTCACACTGCACTGATGGACTGTTCCTCACACTGCTGTTCCTCACTCTGCACTGGTGGACTGTTCTTCACACTGCACTGGTGGACTGTTCTTTACACTGCACTGATGGACTGTTCCTCACACTGCACTGGTGGACTGTTCCTCACTCTGTACTGGTGGACTGTCCTTCACACTGCACTGATGGACTGTTCTTCACACTGCACTGGTGGACTGTTCTTCACACTGCACTGGTGGACTGTTCCTCACTCTGTACTGGTGGACTGTCCTTCACACTGCACTGATGGACTGTACTTCACACCGCACTGGTGGACTGTTCTTCACACTGCACTGGTGGACTGTTCCTCACTCTGTACTGGTGGACTGTTCTTTACACTGCACTGATGGGCTGTTCCTCACACTGCACTGATGGACTGTTCTTCACACTGCACTGGTGGACTGTTCCTCACACTGCACTGATGGACTGTTCCTCACACTGCACTGGTGGACTGTTCTTCACACTGCACTGATGGACTGTTTTTGCCCTGCATTGATGGACTGTTCTGTTCTTCACACTGCACTGGTGGACTGTTCCTCACACTGCACTGGTGGACTGTTCTTCACACTGTACTTGTGGACTGTTCTTCACACTGCACTGATGGGCTGTTCTTCACACTGCACTGATAGACTGTTCCTCACACTGCAATGATCGACTTTTCCTCACACTGCACTATGGACTGTTCTTCACACTGCACTGGTGGACTGTTCCTCACACTGCACTGATGGACTGTTCCTCACACTGCATTGGTGGACTGTTCTTCACACTGCACTGGTGGACTGTTCTTCACACTGCACTGGTGGACTGTTCTTCACACTGCACTGGTGGACTGTTCTTTGGGTCGTAATCTCCAGTTCACACTGCTCTCCTTACTGAGCTTTTGTTGTATAGTCCAGCACAGACACAGCAAAATAACTCAATAAGTGATAAAGTTAACAAAAACTTATTCTTCTGTCACTAAGAAAAATTCAAGGAAACAAATACAAATCATTCTTAAACATTAAATGTGGGTGGGGATTATTGATTTAGCTGATTAGTTCTTTTAGCTGATGTTTATTTTTTAGCATATTTGGTGATCTGTGTCTGGGACAACTTAGTATTGTCATCCTCACTGTTCACAGAATGCAAATAAACTATTTGTTCCCATTGTTTAATCATAAAACAACTTCTGATTAAAACAAGACGTAGCCATGAATTTAATTACTGACTTTGCATAGTCACTCTGGTGTCGGCAGCAATAAGAAGCCAGCATAATTATTTACACATTCAGTAAAAAGTGATTATGTATATTTGAAATCAATCTTTTGAGAATTTCTAGACTAATGTATTTAAAAGGAATATAATCTTTGTTGGTCTTTCCATGCACATAAGGAATTCATGTATTCGTGCACTAATCCTCTGTCCCTAAATACCATGTGCAGCAAATTTGAATAATAAAACAAACATGCTTATATTAAATTCATGGCATTGTAATGAGAAAGGGTTGAAGTGGAATAAAATTATATTAAATGAGTAATATGTATTAAGTGTTAATTATAATAGTTCCTCTGTCATGGTTTCAAGGACCTGGTACATGTAGTAAGTTGAACATTTCAGAAATAAACAATTCATAACTTTTTAGGTTGAGCATCATTCTGACAGGAACCCTGCTTGTCCAACTCCTCACTGCCTAGGGCCAGATCATCCCTTTGTTTCCTGTATCCACTCAGCATGTGCTACTCATCCACCATCACTTAGTAACATCTGAATTACCAGATCAGTTGTCATGGTTTGGAGTATTTGTGCTCTAGTGACCATAGTTGGCTTAATGACCTCAAAGAGAAACAATAATGATTCTGACAAATGTGCTATATGTTATAGCCTAGTATTATATTGCTACATTTTATCATTTTTATTAGTGTTTTATGTATCTACTTTGTAAACTGAACCTTATCATGGGCAAATCTATGTCAAGTGACACTGATACCTGGTATCTGTTATTATGCCTTTGAAGAGGGGCTACCATATTGCTGCTGTTGTTGCTATTATTATTATTATTATTATTGCCACCATTGTTACTGTTACACCTCTACTCATTTGCTAAAGTAACAGACAGGTTGTGAACAGATTTCATAAGTATCATTTTTGATCAGCATTCACACTGGAAATTTCATTTTTTTTCTCAAGATAAAATCTTGTATGATGCTCCATTTTTTTCCCAAAACTTTCAAAGTGGGAAATGGTTCAGGATCCAGAGATTTTCCCCAGAGCGCACTGTAACAGTGTCTACCTCACATTCTCTGGAAAAGCATATATTCGGTCTATGGCCCTCAAGCTGCACAGCCTGACTATTCTGTACCTAGGCACAAGGCCACCATCACCAGCCTGTACACACACCTGCTGAAATGCTGTGCATGTATACATTCCCACATACCAGAGGACTCTGCACTTGGAAATTTTGAGGGAAGTCACGAAATTTCTTGAGCGTCAGAGTGTTAGAAACTTCCTTTTAACTTAATTTGAATCTCTTTGGTATAATACAATCAGGCCGCCCATACTTCTGAATAACTGAAATATACTTGTGTGCTCACATACAAACACACATGTGCACACCGATGTACAATTTCGTCAAAAAACTTTCCATCCTCTTTAATTGACTGTTGAGTGCAAACTTAATTATGCTGTAACAGCGGAATATATTTACCTGTGATGGTCTCTGCAGAAATAGAGTTAGTTCTTTTACTGCATCTGAAACTTGTTTGGTTTCAATACACCCCAGAACACTGCATATGTTTCTAACATCTTCAATAACGTCATTCCCATGTGGCTGTAGATGACAAGATCACATATCACCATTTATTAAAATTCACATACAGTTGGCCTCTTTCTCATGAAGAAGGAGTGGAATGGAAGGTGATTAGCCGCTCTCACACTCGAAGCTTCCATTTAGCTTCATACAACTACTAAGTAACTGAAATCTAATTTATCATCATTTAAAATAAATAGGAGAGGGAAGCAAAGAACAAAGAGATAAAAAGAAGAGGATGGAGGTGTTGTAACACAGACAAAAGTAGGACCTGTAATGAGCAAAGCTTGGGCAACTGAGGGACACTCCAGGAGAAGAGACAGAGGGTCTTTTAGCTCAGGTGTATTTTATCCTCTGCATTGGTCTTGGACTTGATTTTGTGCCTCCTGGGATAAACACATTCAATTATAAGACATGCCTGTTTGTGTTGGGTGTCAGCTCGTAGAACTCAGTCTGGTCATTGTGCTCTGAATCTGGTTATCAACTTCTTCTGCTTTTGTGCTTTCCCAGATACACATGGCAGGCAGCCGTGTTCCAGTTTTTTTCTGGTTATGCTTTTCCAAACTCAAAGAGCCCTCCTTGGATCATTGGTTTCTTTGTTACATTCGTGTATAAAAGTACAGTGAAACTGAAGTGAGGTAGCCTGCTCTATCCTTTCAGGTCCTCAGATCTCAGGCCCAGCAGACAAGATCTGCACAGGTCAATGACAGTGGACAGGAGGAGTGATAAAATAGGAGAGTAAGACAAAGATAAAGAGTCACAAAATAAAATACTCAAACTTACGCGTTCTGGAATATTTTCTTAACAAAACATCAATTAAATTTTACATTCAGGAGGTTTTGGTCACTAATAGGACACCATTTCACCTATTTAGTGGAAAATAAAACCACTTCTTGATGCCTTCCTAGTACAATTTAAGGGATTCTTAAAATAGACACTGAAATTAACTTCAGTGAGAATAATTAATGAATAGTACAGAAGACAAAATTGACATCCTACAAACATCAACAGACCTGACTGATGAGCACAAATAAGAGGGAATTATTTAGTAAAGATTCATTTTTAAGTCTTTCACAGATTGAAACTATGTGGCTGTTCATTATATTATGGAGGACAAATATCTATGAGCAGTCCCTTTGGGGAAGAGTCAGCTGCTTCATCAGCATGTGACTCATCAAAGTGGGCTTACTGAGAATTACGTAGGTACCAGAATCCTACATGGTTAATAAACTCAATCAAAATACATACTCCTCTAATAACCAGTAAAGGCTGCAATTTCTGTGCAGTTTCTGCAATTTCCATCAATAAACTGTTGTAATTTGGAGTGTCATGCTTAAGACTGGACTTGAAAAACTGTATGCTCCATAAAAGAACATTACCCATGTTAATAGACATAGAATTTTTATCCAGCAACATGGCTACTCTAGCAAGGAATCACATCCAAAAATTTTCTAGGTCTGTATGACCTGGCTGGAATACAAACACATATTTAATCCCTCTGACTGTATAACATACATGCTCTTAGCATACACCTTTAAACCCAAACAATGTTGGTAAAGCTAGTTTGCAGAAGGAAGCAGCCATGTTTGGGCATGACATTTAATTGAGGGACAGACAAAGTGATGAATTAGAGAAAGATTTGAAAGAATGAGTCCAAGATAGGATACGCCTAACTCAACACAAGAACAGCAGAAGAATGAGGCTACTTAGGAGCAGAAAGAGAGAAAAAGAGAGGTGATGTGGTTGGTGATGGGTGGTGTGGGTGTGTGGCAGCTTTACTGCTACAGTTTTACAGAGACAAGTAACAAGTGAAAACAGAATGAACCAGAGAATTGAAAGAAGATTAAAACAGATTGGCAGAGTTCGGTTCAGGCCAAGCAGAACAATTCAGTCAGAAGCTGAGAGAAGACAGCTTGAATCAGTCAGCTTGGAGAGGAGTTTGGGACAAAACAGCTGAGTTGAATCAGCCACCCAGAGTCCAGAAAGATCTAGTAAGAGTGAGCTTATTCAGCAGTAAGCCTCTGAGACAACAGTTAAATCAGGCAAGTGAAAACTACTTTTACAAATAGAAAGTCAACATATTCACTGAGGTCAGCACAGCTCCACGGGGAGGTTTCATGTTCTACCCACAATCATCATTTCAGTATTTACTCCCACATGCCTAGATAATGTCTTCTCTACATTAGGAATCATAGTAATTGACTTGAAATTTACTATCGAGATTACATGAGATAAAATATAAAAACGTGTGTAAATCATAAAATTCTAATGTTTAATTTTGATCTAGTCATGTATGTTTTTCATTATAAAAGAATCAGACCTCATCTATTTTGCACAGACAACTAATGAAGTGAGGATTAAATGCCGTAAGATTATTATTTACATATAAGGTGGTGTTTCCTGACTTGTGTACTGGGAAGATCCCGAAAGTGTAAATTCTTTAAAATGAAGACATATTATCAATTTAAATGAAAATCCTGAATCACCTTGGGACTCTGGCAATGTGGTATCTAGTCTACTCTGCTTCAGCCTCGCAGCATGTCTTATTAGCTTATATAAATGTATCTCATTTTATAGTCACAAACTCTGAAAGCTAAATATACTAACTGTAGCCACGAGTCACCAAGAATGCTAGAATATGTTAAGTGAACTAATGCAATCATAAAAGTAACTCGGTGATAGATTTAACATGAAAAACTGACAAAGACTGGATTAAAGATGAGCCTTGTTTCATTTTTTGGAGGAGGGGAGAAGTAAAAAGGAAAGTGTAGTTTTAGTGGGTAGAGATAGGAACATTTAAGGAAGATACCCTATACTGTCTTCTGGCCTTCACAGATTCCCATACAGATGCAAATGAACTTACATACTCAGTACATGCGCATGAGCACACACACACACACACATACACACATACACACACACACACACACACACACACACAGCTTTAAGCACAGAATAGATGATTCAGGAACCATGAGATTTTTACGAGTGCTATTTGATTCAAGTATTTTTTTATACATATCAGGATCTACCTAAGGGATAGGAGACAGCATTCTAACTTTTACATTCTTCAGATTAAGAAACACAAATACTCTTTTTATAAACACACACACACACATATACACACACACACACACACACACACACACACACACACACACACACACACACACTGTATGCTCAGAAAACAGTGAATGCACAGCTTAGCCCATAACAGAGATTGGTTGATCAGTCCTCCAGATGACAGAAAGCTAAGAGGACACATCCACTCTGGGCTGCAGCTCAAACATTGGTCCTTCATGGGTCCCAGGGAACTATCGGTCTGGATTTAGGTTCTGACATGAGGACTTAATGTTTATAGCTCACATCCAGACAGGTGCTGATGGATTAAACCTCATGGTTGGATAGGATGGGAGAAGGGATGATTGAAAGCTAAGACCCAGAGTCGACAAAGGACAATGTGTGGGTTATAACCTGTAAAAGAGAAGACAGCTGACTGGCAGGGAGCTCAGAACGCTGTTTCCTTCCTACAGCTGCTATCTGAAAAGCTGATAGCCTCACCCCTTGTTATACAAACCTGTAGATGTTAACCTATATTACTTCATGAAATTGTGTTAATAAGGTCAATAGGTCAATGTGGCGTGAATAGGAGGTGCCCTGTAGTCTACGAGGCGGGAGGTGGCTGCAAAAGTGGACTGCCTGGTGGCAGGACTTACCGGTTACAGGTTAGCCCTGACAGGTTACAGGTTAGCCCTTCTTTCATCCCAATTCTATTCTTTCTGGCTTTGTCTATGTGAAGAGACAAACTTATCTCTCTGACCATTTTCTTCTCACCACCATGAGCTGACTGCTGCCATGCTTCCGACCACAGTGGATGGTAGCCCCTCAAACCATGAACCATATCACACCCTCCTGACGTAAGCTGATCCTTGACAAATTGCCAGTTACAGTTACAGGAAAGTAACGACTTCAGAGGTAGGCATTATTGTGGCCTCAGGCGGAAGCAGACTCAAAGCATCTGTGTGGACACACTTTCCAACCATACATACATGTGTGTGTGCATGTATGTAAATTTGAGGTATGTATACACATTACATATGCATCCATGCACACACACATATGTATGCACAAAAACACATGTGTATACATGCACATGCACAGAAACACATACATATATACACATGCACACACATAGACTCATGTACATATGTACACATGCATATACATACAGTGTATACACAAATGCATGTATGTACATGAACACATGCACAGTACAGTGGTTACAGAGAAAATTTGTTTTGAATGGCCAAATCCTATGAAAGTCCTGTATTCACATATAAAGAAAAGTGAATTTTAGAACAATATGATAAAAAAAGGCTCTCAAAAGTATTGATTTAAGAATTGAGAAGATATCTCCAGGAAGAATGAACTCCATTTGCTTGTGCATAAGCATCAGGGTAGTTTGCAGAAGAGCTCTGTAATCCGCAGACATTTGGACTGGGCTACATTCCTCCTCACTCTGATCATTTGAGATAATGAAACCCCGTGCAGTCATGCAATGCTATGTTCTGTGAGACATGTTCTGAATTCATCTTCGAAGGCGTTTGATGTATCGCAGCCCACACAGGCTCAGATTCCTGAGACTTCACCTAAGAAACTCACCTGAGGAGGGTGTCGGCCACAGGAAAACATGGATGACAGAGGTTTCTCCTCCACATCTTCCTAGAAAAGAGAATGGACCACCACAGAAATGAAAGAAAGCTAAGTGGCGTGGGCTTTCTTAGTGGTGACCGAGACACTTCCAGACCTCACAGAAACCTGAACAAGCGTCTGTTTATAGATCCAGTACCTGTTTAAATACGCTGCCCCGCAGTATCAAAGCCAACTGGTGAATTCAGAGACGCTTGAGAGTTTAGGATGCTTCCCTTTCCAGTTTTTTTTTCCTGCCATGTTGTTTTTCCCCTCTGCAGAGATGGACATTTTCTCTGTAGGAGCACTTCGACTTAAAGTGTAGAACGTTGGGCCAATTGTAAAAAGTGAAAGCAACCAGCGTATAATGCCATGTAACACACAACATTGTAAATTGTTATGACCCCTGTATAGATGCAAGGCCACAATGTCACCAAGGGGACACAGTCACCAAGGCTAGCAAAGGAGACATGGGACACATCAAATGCTTAAGCTTTGGCAGAGAGAGAGAGAGAGAGAGAGAGAGAGAGAGAGAGAGAGAGAGAGAGAGGCTACCATTCAAATGCATATGAAGATGGGAGATGGGTATTTCAAAGATATTCTTCAAGGCCTGGTTGAGGTGGCACACTTGTTTGGAACTAAGAGCCTATTGAGCATCGGTGTGTGGTGATGAGCATTGTCTAGGGACAGGGACAAAGCCTTGCCCTCTTGGTGGAATCTCCTAGTGCCAACTATGCCCCCTGGACGCAAGGACTTCTTTCATAAACGTAAAACCTTGGATTCCTGGAGGTAGGGGCAGCAGTTGTTGTTTCCCAGCACAGGTATAAGCCTTTGTTTCTGAGAAGCAGAGACTAAACATTAGAAATAGATCAGGCACAAGTGACTGCCCTCTGCTAATAAGGTAAGAGTGGAGATGTGAACAGGGGACACCCTGCCTTGAGTTCAGGATCCTACCGGATGTCAATTCCACATCAGGCATTGGTAACAAGATACTCTAGTGCACAAGAGTAAATCCAGACATAGAAACAATTTACCTACTGTGCATAGGAGGGTCACTGTCCCCATCAGAAGTCCAGGAACAAAGACTTGAGGATGTGCTCGACGTTTACAACAAAAACCCTCTAGGGTTCAGTGCCAAAAGGAGTCAATCATTTAGTAATAAACAGAGAGAGGATTACAGAGAGGAGCGAAAGCATGGAGGAGGTCCTGTGTACAAGTGTCTTCACAGGATTATATCCACCCTACACACCCACAGCCAGCAGAAGGAAGCTGACCATGCTCCGCCCTCAGGAGACTTGACCTCAGTCTCTAACATAGTCCCACACATACTGACTAGCATTCAATCAAAAAGAATTAAAATCCTCACAGAAACACAAGGCAATGCAGCGCATTGTAACCAGGATATAGAGATTGGTGATGTCAGACAATAAGATGACCTTGATATTGGGACTAAACACCAGTTCTACAGTACGTGGATAGAGTCACCAACATGCTTGGCAAGGTGTCTAAGAAAGACTCAGGATAAGAATACCCACCAGGAGGCTTCTATCCTGTGCTACCAACATTTTCTACAAAACACAGGGATTAAGTAGGTTCCAACCTGATATAAAGAACTGCTAGAGACGTGGCTCTGCAGTAAAGAACAGTGGCTGCTCTTCCAGAGCACACCACACACACACACACACACACACACACACACACACACACCACACACACCACTAAACACACCAACACACCACACACCACACACCAAACAAACACACACACACACACACCCCCCCCCCCACCCACACCCACCCCCCCCACACACCACACCCCCACACACACACACACACACACACACACACCCCCCCACCCTCCCCCCCCCCCCCCCCCACCCACACCCACACCCCACCCCCCCCCACACACACACCCCCCCCCACACACACACCACCCACCGCACACCCACACACACACACACACACCACATGCACACACACACACCACACCCCCCCACACCACACACACACACACACACACACACACACACACACACACACACACACCACACCACACACACCACACACACACACACACCATACACCACACACACACCCACACACACACACACACACCACACACACACACCACACACACACACCACACACACACACACACACACACACACACACACCACACACACCACACACACACCACACCCCCACACACACACACACACCCCCCCCCCCACACCACCATATACACACCCCTCAACACACACACACAACACACACACACACCACACACACACATACCACACACACACACCCACACCCACACACACACACACACCACATACACACACACACATACACACCACACACACACACACACACACACACACACACACACACACACTCATCTGTAACTCTAGCTGCAAGAGATCTGAAGATTCCCTGACTTCAGAATCCACAGGCACAGTACGCTCACATGTTTCATATACACACAGGTAAGCAAAACGGCACGAAAAATACAGCATTGAAATAATAAATAAAATAAGGACAGAACAGGACAGGTGTCTAGAACCTGATCTGTAAACATGTGGCGAATAGTTTTTAAAAGTGATGCCAAGCTCCTGCAATTGGGGAAAGCAAAGTATTTTAAATACGTGAGCAACTTGCTGTGCACGTAAAAAATATAGAAGCCCCGTGGAAGGCCACCCCTCACAGAGGAACTGTGGGCTGCTAACTGTGCTGGGGTGGGACTGGGGCTCCTTTCCTGCAGCAGTGCGGTCACTAAGAAGGGGTTGTGCTCCACTAAGCAGCCTCACCCCCACGCTCATGCAGGCAACACGGATTAAGGTCATTGGTCTCACACATCCACAAACCAAGCCGAAACAAAACAAAAGTCATTAAAGCCTTTTGGAAGGAGAAATTGGGTTAGGCGTAAGAGAGAGGGTGGATGAGAGAAGTTAATGGAGCCCCAAAATAATCAAATGCATTGTATATTAGTATAAAAGTGTCAACAAATTAAACATCGAATGATTACCGCTTTATACACAGAAGAGCAATTTGAAACGGGACATAGAATTGCAAGGCAGAAAACTGTAAACAATCCTAAGGAAAATGGGGGAAAAGTGTGCAAAACTGTGGAAGCCAATCTTCAATGAATAGTATAAAAAACATAATATAATTTTTTTTTTTTGGTTCTTTTTTTCGGAGCTGGGGACCGAACCCAGGGCCTTGCGCTTCCTAGGTGAGCGCTCTACCACTGAGCTAAATCCCCAGCCCCACATAATATAATTTTTTATCCTGAGGTTTAAGCAAAAATTCCAGGGCTGGAGGGATAGCTTGGCGGTTAAGACACCTACTTCTTTGTGTAATACCTGAGTTTGCTCCCCACACCCACATCAGGTGGCTTCCAACATGTTTGCCATAAATATTGAGGATGTTTGTTGCGATTATCAAAAAGTATGTAAAATTTAACAACAAAACATAATTACACATACCTTAAGCTGGACTATATCACATGTTGGTAAAGAAAAGGGGCTATGTTATGTTGTGAAATGTACACAAACGTACTGATAGCTGTGCAAGAACAACCCCAAATTCACACCCTAGAAAAGTTATTAATATTCTCAAATGCCTGCAAACAGTATAGAGATTAAAGTGAGGTCCATTCTTTTCTAATGGAGTACTACTCAAAACTTAAAATGAGGGGTTGGGGATTTAGCTTAGCGGTAGAGCGCTTGCCTAGCAAGCGCAAGGCCCTGGGTTCGGTCCCCAGCTCCGAAAAAAAGAAAAGAAAAAAAAACTTAAAATGAACATAGCCAACACACAGAGCAAGTATATTTGTCTCTGTGTGTGTGTGTGTGTGTGTGTGTGTGTCTTTGTGTGTGACTGTCTGTATGTGTGTGTATGTGTGTGGTGTCTGTGTTTGTGTGTGTCTGTGTGTCTGTGTCTTTTTGCATGTGTGTGTGTCTATATGTGTCTGTGTGTATTTGTGTATGTCTGTGTGTCTCTGTGTGTGATTGTGTGTCTCTCTGTGTGTGACTGTGTGTGTGTCTGTCTCTGTGTGCATGCGTGAGTGTATGTGTTTGTATGTGTCTCTGTGTGTATCTGTGTCTCTTTGCATGTGTGTATGTGTGTGTCTGTATGTGTCTGTGTGTTTGTGTGTGTCTGTGTGTGACTGCTGTATGTCTCTGTGTGTCTGTGTCTCTGTGTATTTCTGTGTGTGTTTGTGTGTGTGTGTGTCTGTGTGTGTGTGTGGTGTATGTGTGTGTGGTGTATGTGTTTGTATGTGTCTGTGTGTCTGTGTGTGACTGCTGTATGTCTCTGTGTGTCTGTGTCTCTGTGTATTTCTGTGTGTGTGTGTGTGTGTGTGTGTGTGTGTGTGTGTTCCACAGGAAGAATGTATGTGAAGGTCAGAGCACAGAAGGCATTTTCTCCTTTTACTATTGGGTTGCAAGGACAGACTTGATGACAGATTCCTTTACAGGTGACAGGTGGAGCCATCTGGTGGGCACAAAGGGCACGTCTTCTGTAGATGAAAGTGAAAGGGCCCAGAGTAGCAGACACAGCTTCACATGTCCTTAGCCAGGGTCTGTCATGTAACTAGCCTTCTTAGTGTATAGACATTGCTAAATGTTCCTTCTGAGATACACAACGTATCTAAACCTAGGGGGAGTGCGAATGGTGCTTACTTCTTTCTAGAAACTTCTCTGGGCCTCTCGCTGTCACAAGAATCGCAGCTTCTTTGCCGTGAACTCTCCTCCACTTCAAAGACACAGTTCTGAGGTTTTTGTATCTTCGGTCTCAGAGTGAATGCTCTTTACATCATACACTGACTTTTAGTAATGTCAGCCTGGCCTGCATTTCTGCTAATGAAGCCTTCATTCCTAAACTTGTGTCTGGTTTCCCCATGACCTGATTCTGTCTCCCCAGTTTCTCTCTTTCTGACCTCCTCACTGGTCATCATACCTGGTCTTTTCTTTTCTTCTTATTTTCTTCTTATGAAAGTTTTTTGCTCCCTACAAAACCTTTTATTATACCCAATTGTGATTATGAACTGGATTGATGGCTTTATTCTGGGTTCTCTATAATCCCCCCACTCAAGTGACAGCAATGAAAACAAGGGCTGCAGTGGTATTTTGAGACTGATACCACATGACTCACCCTCCTGCAAAGATGTTCTTCCAATCACCGCCTACGTTAAACACATTACTCAGGTCGTTTTCACTGATCTTTAAAGGTATCATTGTCTTATATTTTATTATCTCTACTCTAGGGATGAGGAATATGAATTAAGAAGGCTCGGACAAATTCCTCTACTGTAATGGACGCTGACAGAAATATCTCTCAGGCGGTAGGGAGTTCTGTTTCTGAATTCCGACCTGGACTCTAACTGCTTCAATTCTGTTTACAATCAGATGTTCTGAACATCTATGAGTACATTTGCTGCTACAAGAGTGCTAAATTCTAAAAATATGTATATAACATGTGTTGTTATACCCCATACTGTCTTCCTGCTTATATTTTGAGTTTTCTTTCTCTCTGGTGGCTTTAGGCAAGGCGTGTCCTGATTTCTCCTGAGCTGTTTAATGTGAATACAAAAGGCACATTATTCTTTCGTTTATTATTGGTACAGCATCTGGATCCTAGGCCAGATGGTGGGAGAACTGGGGAGGAAGGCTCTGTGCCCTTCTTAGACCTGGTAGACATTTCATGGAGTCCGATCACACCTCAGCTTGAGTTGATTTCGTATGACCTTGGCCCATGTGCTTGCTCCACAATTAGTCTGGTGGTTCATGAGATTTGCTTACCTCTAAGGGTCCTGATGGACACTTCAGTAGGAACTCAGCAAGGAAACTGAAGTGCCCCAGGAAGAAGCAATTTTGAATCAGAAGTCAATTCTTTCAGCCAGGGTAAGACCTGATTTTGTAATGTGTTGGGATGAATAGACGCCACTCTGGGAATTGTTTATGCAAATGAACCCAATCTCAAGCCTGGTCCTCAGCCACTACTCCTGCCTCTCTCTATCCAGGGAGCAAACCGTTCAGTTCCTTGCATCATGTAAACACTCAGTAATAGCTTTTGGAAAACTCTTTTATTTTTAATTTCTTTCAAAAATTTAAGATTAAATATAGAACACAGAACGCCTTCAAAATTATATTTCTGCAAATTCAAAATGTCCATGGAATGGAATCCAGGAGAAACTTGCCCAATGGGAAAGTTTCATATAAGCTATCTGCACAGCTAGCCATCCAGGACACAACCCAGGTCACTGAATCTGAAATTAATGAAGTCTAAAACATGTTGAAATCATTACTTCAAGGAACAAACCTATCTGTCATTGAACTTATCCACATGACTCGGAAATATTCATGACATTCACCTACCTGAGGATTTGTTCTCTTGTTTTCCAACTATGCGTAATAATCTATGCTTGTAAGAGATGGTAGGAATATTATCTTTCAAATTGACGCTGTTTGGGACATTGATAAAATGGATAAAATTGTCGAAGAAGCATGTGGTGTGATACTGGGGCCATGATCAACACTGCTTAATTCACTTGTCAAAAAGCAAGTGCAGCATTTAGAGGTCTTGTGGTCAGTCCACAGATTGTTCTGGATGCCCTGCTTCCAAAGCTCGTCTAACAAGCATTGTATGAGTCTAACAGGATTGCTCAGGGGTTAAGAACATGAGGGGACCCAAGTTCAGTTTCCAACATCCATCCGTCCATCTCAGATGCCTCCCAACCACTCAAAACCTCACAACTAGAGAATATGATGCCTTTTCTGTCTGCAGAGGACATCTGAACTCACGTGCATGTACCTAGAGAGACGTACGCATATGCACATAGCATTAAGAATTAAATCTAAAAGAAAACAAAAACCTCTTTGGGTTGGATTGAGTTCACGTGGAACCACACAGGCACTGTAGTCTATTTATAAAGTAATCCAGTTGCAAGCAATGGTTGTGATCTGCTGATGACAACGTGAAGACAGCGTTGCTTTGATGTTTTGCCAATATTTTAGTCACATTGGAAAAATTAACAGTGGCCAATGATTTCTTTCAAGCGATCACATGAATGGCTTCCTATGTGAGTAATGTGATCAGGCTTCTAAAACTGAAAAGCTGGAGTGATACAGATTTTCAGAAGTCTGAGCTCACTCGTGTGCACGTGTGTGTGTGTGTGTGTGTGTGTGTGTGTGTAAAGATGACTCCAACACAGAAACAGCAACTGAGATATTAAACAAAATGCAACCAACTCTTGAGATTAACCCTTGAATTTACCTAAGATAGGCATTATAGGATTGAACAAGTAAAGTATAAAAGGGCACAACTTAGCACGCACACATGCTAAGTTTGGGTTTTGTGTCTTGTGGTCACCATTCCTTGCTGTATAGTAGTTGAGTCTAGTGGATGGTCCACTGGACAAATTGGTCCTATTCTGGAGTCAGATCGGGTAGGGAAGATCCAGCCACACTGATCATCAAAACAGCTCAATCTTAATGAATTTGTTGACTTTCCTCGAAAAGTGAGTTCTTGCTTCTTACTCAGTTGCCCTTCTTCCTTCAGAGTGACCCAGTACGGAAGCCCTAGCATTTGTGAGTCCATCAGACTTGACCCTTTCAGACTCTAGAACTACAGCAGCTAAATCATCATTCTTTTTGTGTGTTTGTGGATAGAATCACTTGTAGCCCAGGCTGGCCTGGAACTCCCTAGAAAGCTGAGCATGACCTTGAACTTTTGATCCTCTGGTCTTCATATCCTTAGTGCATCGCATCTCACTCACTAAATCTCTCTGGTTTGTATAAACTACCAAGTCTCGGGAATTCTAGTATAGCAACACAAATTGGATTCTAGGACCATGGGGTGGAACAGAATCAAAGGGAACACCGTATCCAACCAGTCTTGACCTGTTGAAAGGACAGGCAGAGCGGGGCAGAAGAGACTCCAGGGAAGCTGCTACATGCCACAGGTTGTCCAGCAAATATCAACGACAAAGAAGTATGCATGGAAGTGATGACTCTCCCCATTCTCCAGAAGGAATAAATGCCATACTCTACTTTTTAAGTCAAGGTCACTCATAAAATCTGGTTCTCACTGCATCAGATGGATGACCTGGGCAGTGAGCCTCCAGCATCATCTTGTCTCTGCTTTCCCAGGCCTGGGTTACAGATGTGTGTTACCACACCCAGCTTTTTACATGGCCGCTGGCGATCCAAACTCAGGTCTTTGTATTTGCCATAGGAGGTACTTGACCTACCAAGGCATCTCCAGAGCATCCATATCTTTACATTTCCATGTTCAAAACAGGCCCAAGTAAGACAACTGCGATAGAGAGGGCACTAGACTTAAGCGAGGAAAATGAGGTGTATAACTGTGTTGGCATCCCCATATTGGTAATTATTTGTATAGCATTCATATTCATATACAAGTTCGTCATCCACACCAAGATCACAAATTCTACTAAAGCTCATGCCTGTTAGGCATAGTCAGTGGCCTGAGAGCCGCGCCCTTTCATGGACCTGTTGATCCCATTGGTTCATGGGAAAAGGAACCATCACCTGATCAAAGCTAGGCTCTGATTTACAGGGCTTTTTGTAAGGTGCTCTGCTGACTTACTTTTGAAATGCCAGCCCTTCCTAAGAGCAGCTCTCAGAAATGATGCGCCTAATGGAGATCACAACTGAGGAGCCCAGCAGGTGCTTGGACTTTAGTAGCCTTGGACTGAATCCATCGTTCTCTCCTGCTGAGCCATCCTCTCCCCTCCTCGTTATTCTCCTGAATTGATCTCTCCATGCAGTCAGCGGCAGCCAGGAAATCTGCGGTTATTTTAGGCTTACTGAGTCTTTCACCCAATCATGCAAATTTCACATTTCACCCCATCTCCGACCTGCAGTATGACACTGGACTGGGCCCTCGCTATCACCTTGAGCTAATGAGATGCCTCTCTAATCACCCAGCAGCCATTCCATTACTGTGAACAATGGCCTCTGACATCAACTGATAAATCAAAAAGGCATTAGTTAGTTATATAAGATCCAAAGGAATCTACATAACTCTTGCTAGCCTTGAGCCTTGGATTTGATTGAAGTAGTATAAAATTTAATATAGTTTCCAACACACCAGGCAGTTCCTCAGCTCATCCATTTCTGTCTCTAGTTTTCTTTGCTTAAAGCTTTCTGTACTTTCCACCTTCCTTTAAGGTTTCCAACCAGTGACCAAGAAACACATACTCATATTGCAACAAACAATCAAAACATGGGATGCCAACTGGTGGGTTATTTTGTCTTCACCTGGTGTGTGTGTGTGTGTGTGTGTGTGTGTGTGTGTGTGTGTATGTGTATCTGTGTCTGTGTTTGTGTGTGTGTGCATGCATGTGTGTGTGTATCTGTGTCTGTGTTTGTGTGTGTGCATGTGTGTCTGTGTTTGTGTGTGTGTGCATATGTGTGTGTGTATCTGTGTCTGTGTTTGTGTGTGTGTGTGTGTGTGTGTATCTGTGTCTGTGTTTGTGTGTGTGCATGTGTGTGTGTGTACTCATGTGTATGCATGGAATGTATGGTACGAGCTGTGTTTGTGTGTGTGTGCATATGTGTGTGTGTATGTGTCTGTGTTTGTTTGTGTGTGTGTGTGTGTGTATATATCTGTGTCTGTGTTTGTGTGTGTGTGTGTGTTCTGTATGCCCACGGCTTTTTGGTAGCATGTATAGCATTTTATTGCATATTTCCTTTACCTTACTTACATTCTCATGGTAGCATAGAATTCCCCTTGAAATTTGAACTCTGCTTTATTCATCTCTTATTTCTTAAGAAATTTTCAAAGTTTAAGAAAAATAGGAGATGGTTAATAAACGCTCACTGCTAAAGCTATGGAAGCTAATACCTGGGTTTTCAACAGGTGCTCGACATGGAGGTTGTAGCTTTTCATTACTGTGGAGAGGCATTGTCTACAAAGATAAAAACAAAAATTTGGTTAAATTTGTGGAGAAAATATCACACATTTAGTACAGACATCTATCACAAGTTCCAATCTTGCCATGATTCTCTGTTAGGCAGAACATAAACAGATCACTTGATATGACTTGAAATTTGTACCTTGAAATTATTTTATTTGTCAGAGAATTTTAGGATCAATTCAGGGAATTCTTGAAACAGCTCCCTGCTTTCTATCATACTTGATCCCTCATCCTTTAAGACATATTTAAACGGGCAAACATTTCACAAGCCCACCATTCCTACAAGGTTCATAGATTATAGCTTACATACCGTGAGTGTATTAATGGTCAAGTTGACAGACTATAAAGTCACTTTAGAGAAAAGGCTACTGGGCGTATCTGTAAGGGGCTATCTTGACTTGGGTTTCGCTGAGATAGAATCTCCAACTGTGGTTGAGTCCCTTCCATGGGAAGAGGGATCCTGGACTGTGTGAGATGTGGAGGGTGGGCTGAGCATTAGAACATCTCCATCCTTCTCTTCTTCTTTACTGTGCATGCACTGTGGCCAGCTGCTCAAATTCCAGCAGTTGTAACTTCTCCATAGTGGTGGACTGTAACCTTGGACTGTGGACTGAAGTGTAGGATGTAGGCACTTTCTGTCATGTAGGAGCTGCCACCAAAAACATCTAATAAGGTTAGTGTCTGGTCTACGCTCAGTTTCTGGGAGTTGAAGATTTGCCACCATTGACCAGTGTGATAATGTTAATTGTCAACAGTACAAGATCTGGAGTCACCTAGGAGACTCACTCACTCATCTTGGGGTATGCCTATGAGGGATTATTTATATTAAGTTAGCCTCTGGCCCTGTCTGTGAAGGATTATCTTGATTAAGTTCATTGAAGTGGGAAGATTCACCCTGAACATAGGTGGCATCATTCTCCAGGCTTTGGGACATAGACTACCATTCACCTCTTTCTTCTTCCTAAACACAGAGGCATATATCCAGCTACTTCAAACTTGTGTTGCCTTGACTCCTCTGCCATGATGGATTTTATCCTCAAATTGTGAGCCACTGCAAAAGAAACCTTTCTTTCCTCAAGTTGTTTGCGTTGTGGTATTTTATCACAGTTGCTAGAAAAACAGCTAATACAGCCAGTGACGCGATTGATCATGTAGATATTAGGAAGGTTCCATGGAAGTCCAAAGGGCAGGTGTTTGGAAAGGTTCCAGATGGCCTCCTGAAAGTTAGTGTGCCTTAGAGAGTTGGGGGTCTCTGTATCCTTTCTTAATCTTCTGAGCCACTTTATCCCTGACCACTGCAATGTCTTGTGAGTATCAACATGCACCCGTAAGTCTCTGAGACCATCGTGAGCCTCAGGGGATGGGTATGAGGCCTCAGTATTGAGCTGGTTGACCACAATCATAAGCTATCTTAGTATCTGAATCATAGTGGGGGAGTCTTGATGGTTTCTAAGTCCTCAATATGTTTTCCTTGAGGCTCCATCTTCAGGGAGACCTTGTCAATGCTAAGTTGAACATGAGTATACATAGAAGGTAACCACTATAAAACTGAACTCCTGCTTGTTAGCAGGGCAAAATGTTCACATCTTTTTTAGGGTCTAGAAACTTCTTTGCTGATGTAAGACCAGAGAGGAGAAATAGTTTGCTCTAAAAACCCAAATGTGATTCATAAGCACATAATGATAAATGTTAGCATTAAGAAATACTAAGTATCCTGTCTTAAAAAAATCATTTGACAGGTATTTATGATGGATGGGGCTGTCTCAGACAACAGATCACTGCATTTTTCTTTCCCAAGTTTATTTATTGTTCCAGGTTTATCTGTGTTTGGTTGGGATGTATGAGATTTGAGCCGAGATTTTTGCCAGCTTTGCTGCTCAGAGCACTTTCTAAAACATTGTTATCTTCATCTTCATATGTGTCCTGAAAACTCTCGAGCTGAATTTAATAATGAGTTACAGACAAAAAATCCTACATGGAAAATCCATTAATATGTTTTCCAGTGGCTTTCTTCTCATGCATTATCCCATTTTCAGTTTCGCTGTCATTTTAAGACAAAAATACATAAATTCTATACAAGCCAGTGGAGTGGTAAGTAAAGCGTGTTTTCATGCAAAATATGGTCCTAATGTTAAAAAGACCCCCAAGAACACATCTACTCCTTCACTTTCCTTGTAAATATTATACGCATCTAATAGCAAAGCAAACTAATTAGAGATATTGATAGTCAATAATTTTTCTTAACTTGTAAGAAATAGATAAAACTTAGAAGGCAGAGACCCAGAGAAAAGCCTCTGTCCTTACTCTAGCCATCAAGGGCTTGATGGCCCTGTTTTGTTGAGAAGGGATTTTGATAGGTAGCCCTGAAAGGCATTGCACTTGTAGTCTTCCTGACCCTTCCCTCTCCCTGTCTGAACGTGTGGACAGAGGCAGTAAGCCTCTGAGAAAACAATTACATCAGGCAAGTAAAAGATACAATAATATGTATAATGAACTAGGCTCAAGTCCCAATACTCAGACAATCAGGTTGGGAAGAACATGTCCTCCCCAGGAATTTCCTCATTTGGAACTTACTAGAAACATGGTAGGTTTCCTATCTCTCTACCTTACTTCTGGTTTCACTCTTTGGTATTCATTTCTCCATGACCTTTGGGTAGACTTATTTTGTAAAAATTAAGCTGCAGCCTTAGTTAATATGTCCGGGAACCTGTATGTGGTTCTAGTAACTATGTTGCAGAAAGAACTTGGATTGGATGATGCTGATAGGCCTTTTCAGTCCTAACCACATACGATGATACAGAATGAGCCTGGATGATATGGGAGTGGTTCTGGGCAAAGTCAACGTAGAGAAGTCTTGCTTCATTGTGAAGATGCGGCCTTTGGTGGTTCCACTGCATGTGAGTTCAGCATTCACACTAACAGTGACTTAGGGGCCTGGGGTCTCTATTCTGAGCTGTCCGAGCCTTGGTTTCCATGTCTGAAGCAGACAAGATGGGTCTTCACAGCCATGAGGTGAGGAGAGATTTAGGTGAGAAAATTCGTGCAGAATATGCAAGGGCTTCACAGGGTGATGAGTGGTATTAATATGCCACAAAGAAATTTAACTAGCTTTATAGCAGGCTTCATTTTAGAGACTTATGACACCTCCACCCCAACACAAACACATCTGACTTCCACTTCCCACACCCTAGGTTCTTCCTGTTTTTTTTTTTTTTTTCTCCTAACAACTTAATTCCAGGAAAACCCAACACACAGCCCTGATGCCTTCTGATGCTCCTTTTACTGATGAATTTACTCGGAGAACCATGGGCATACATCCAGGTGCGAGGGTCAATTGTGAGGTGCCCGTTTCCTGTCATTTGAGTTGCCCAATTTGAATTCACACTCTTCCGTGTATGACATACCAATAATATCAGGGAGGTCCAGAAAGAATTTTAAACAGGAGATGGTGACTCTTCAAGGTGTGGGGAATTGGGCTTTTACAAAGAGTTGAGTTACACGAATGCCCAGATCCACAAAATGAATAAGAAAACGAAATAATTCAGAGCACAATAACCAGCAGCTGAGATATTTCAAAACGAAAGCCATATTATTCTGCAGAGTGTTGGCAGTTCCTCACTACAGCCGAGAAGCTGTGAAGAACAGGTGATTATTATCAGAGTTCGCCAAGGGGAGCTTTGTAGTGAGATGCCACAGTCGAAGGGGTCTCGGTGAAGGGACAATATTAACAGTGGACTGAGAAGACACTGTGATCCGGCATTTGAGACTGCAGGGAGAAAAGTGTCTTGGGATAGAAACAGAGCAGCTTACCTGGATATTTTCCAAATATGTGTAAATTCTAGAAGTTGGTTCAGATGGAACCGACTGTGGTCATCTTCCCTCTGCAGAGAGTGGAATGTATTAATATTTATAGACTGAATGAGGAGCAGATAAAAATAGGTCTGGGACTTCCTGCTGTCATCTCGTTCAGCTCTTCTGATAACCTCAATCCGTCATTTTTATACTTCGTTTTAAGTAACTTCCTCTACTTTCCCTAACAGGGTGAGCCCCGCTTGTGAGTGAAGCAGGGAGCCGAGCCTTGGATGAGGATAAACCCAGAGGATCCTGGGAAAACATCTGGCTATCACTGAGGTCAAACAATTTCTCCCAAGAAAGAGCAAGGCAGGTTTTGACACCAGTTTTCCTGCCTTCCTCTGCTCTTTCCTGGTCTCCCTCTCCTTCCCTTCCTACTTCTCCTCCTCAGACCTTATTTTCTAGTCCCTGCCCCACCTTTTCTTTCTTGGTGTGCACACCAAGCAAGCCATGACAGCTTGGCACTTGCCAGATGATTGACAGAAGACAATGTTATTTATTTATTTATTTATTTATTTATTTATTTATTTATTTATTATTTATTTATTTTTGCAGCTTAACCGTGTTCTGCTGCTGAAGTGTCGCTGTAAGAGGCTCTCTTTAAGTAAGTGATAAATTACAGCTATTGGTAACTATAAATTCTAGGAGCTAAGTCAAGACTTAGTTTTCCTCCAATCAACAGGGGGCGTCTATCTTAAAAACATTAGTTTTATGGCCCCTATACACAGGCTCACACATGGCCTCTTCCCCAGGAAGCATTCATGCAAATCTTATGCACACGTGCTCACAGTAGCGTATCTCTCATCCTAATGGCATTGACTGTGAGGGCAACACTTGTTGAAACCTGTTTCTTACAGCCTGGGTGACCCGTGCCCCTGTACCCTATTTTTAAAACTGCCTGTGCTCCTGATTGAAAAAAAAAATCAGGAGAAAGTCCTAGATAGGTCACTAGTGAATTAAATTTTATGTTCTCTACATTGGCGAGTAGGCTAAAAGGAAGTGAGGCGGCACGGAAAGGGTAAGGGTGGTGTTCTACAACAATAGTTTGAGGGACATGGATAGAAGCTGTGGAAATGTTAAAGAGTTAGGGGTCGGCATTAGAGCCTCTTAGACAGAAACAGTGGCGCTGGTATTTTCCTCGTTGAAACAGAGAAAGCTAAAGTTTATATTAAAGTTGGTGAAACATGAGAAATTACAACGGTTGAGAGAGAGAGAGAGAGAGGAGAGGGAGAGGGAGGAGAGGGAGAGGGAGAGGGAGAGGGAGAGGAGAGGGGAGAGGGAGAGGGAGAGAGAGAGAGAGAGAGAGAGAGAGAGAGAGAGAGAGAGAGAGAGAGAGAGAAAGAGAAAGAGAGAGAGTTGAATTTGTCGCCCTCGTGTGGTCAACTGACGCCATTACGATCGATGAAGGGTAAGCCACTCTTAAGCTCTTGCACGGGGTTTTGCAAGAATATTGACTGGAAGAGAGGCAGAAGAATTTAGATGTGAGTGCGTGTGTGTATGTGTGTGTGTGTGTGTGTGTGTGTGTGTGTGTGTGTGTGTGTGTGTGTGTGCATGTGAGTGTGTGTGGCATGACAAACGTTTTAAGACATATATTTGAAAACTAATGTGGTTAAGACAGTGGGACATGTAGAACTTAACATCAGAAGAAGAAATTAAATCAAAGCAAACATGTAAATAACTTTTATTTAACTGAAGAACGAATCTAAAATACAGCCACTTTCACGACTCCATATTAACCACTAAGAATTACTATAAAAAATGCTTTATTGGTCTCCAGATATATTTTTAGCGAGGAGGAAGTTGGTCTTTTTTCCTGATGTCGTTCATCAGTAATGCTGATTATTTATTTAATTATTTATTTATTTGATTAAATATTTATTTATTTTGCACGGTTGCATGCCTATGGGCATGTGCATCAGGCGTACGCGATGGCTGAAGCGAGTAGAGCACGCTGGATCCAGTGGAACTGGAATTGAGGGAGATTGTGAGCTGCTGTGAGAGCGCTGGGAACGGAACCGGGGTTCTCTGGAAGAGCGACCAGTGCTCTTACCACTGAGCCATCTCCCCGGCCCCTAGAATTACTTTTACAAGTGCCCAGAAAAGATAGAGAGAACCTTAAGTTGCCACGAAATTTATTGCGCACTTCACAATGTAGTTTAATTTAGTTTCTCTAAAGCTGACACAGTATTAAGGAAAACTAATTTTTTTTCTTGTGTAAAATCTATTACCGAGCCAGTTCTGGTGGTGCAGGCCCATGATATTAGAGTTTGAGATAATGAGGCTAGGGAATTGTTAAGTTGGAAATCAGCCTGGGCTGCACAGTAAGATTTTTTTTTTGTCTTGAGAAAACTGGATTACTGTAGTTCTGTGAATACCCTGTGCTCTAGAAGGAAATCTTGTCTCTGTGACTAGCTTATACAATTTGGACAGCACTTTTGATCACATTTGGAAGAAATTGGAAGAGAATTGAAATATCAAAAGAGATGCTGACATTCAGATGTTTACAGCCTACCTCACTGAGGCGGGAGCATTAAAACTTTTGAAATCCAAGTTGATTTCTAAAGACCACTAGGTTTCCTTTCTGAACAATTGTAGCCCTGGAGAGAAATTGAGCTTCATGAAGCACTAAGGTAATTTCTGAAAGGCCGCAAGTACAATAAATTTAATCAGGTGATAATAATGACTGTATTTCTGGTGGAGTGCAGAACGCTAGCTACATTTACAGTCTTCCCAGAAGGACAATATATGGCTCGTAAGTGTTTACCTTGGAAATTCTGAAAAATCGAAGAGGACTTGTTATTACTTTAAAAGTAGAATTAAGAAAGGACAGACTGTGAGGACTATAAAAAGAAATAAAGAGCAGTTATTTTAAGTGTGGCGATTTAAATAACAAGGAAATGCAAGCTGACGAGCTGCATCCGGTTGTATCAAATCCTTCAGTATCCTGCACGCGTCCAAGAAAGAAAACTGTAAGACTCGGTGTTTCCAAGTGGAGACAGCACCCCAGTTTGCTTTCTGTTGACGTGATAAAATATCACTTCCCAGAGCAACTCGGGGAGGGAAGGGTGTAATCTGGCTTATAAGTAATATCACTGCGGGAGGGCAAGGAAAGAACAGAAGCCAAGAGGCAGGAAGCGAAGCAGACGTCACAGAGCAGTGCTGCTTACTGGCTCGCTACTTTCCCCGCGCAGCCCAGGCTCACTTTTCAGTGGATGCTCCATCCCAGGATGGGCTGCAGTCTTCCGCATCAACTACGAGTCGAGACAATGCCCCACAGACACAGCTACCGGCCAGTCTGATGGAGTACTCCTCACCCTCCCCCCCCCCCCGTTGACTCTAGATTACGCCAAGTTGGGGGCTGAGGCAGACTATGACAGTAACATAAGCACGTGTATTTGAATGCATGGGCAGCAGCGGGTGGAACTGCATGGGAAGGATGAGGAGGTGTGGTCTTGTTGAAGGAGTTGTCATTTGAGGGGATTGAGCTTTTGTTTTGTTTTGTTTTTTGTTTTTGTTTTTGTTTTGTTTTTCCGGAGCTGAGGACCGAACCCAGGGCCTTGCGCTTGCTAGGCAAGCACTCTACCACTGAGCTAAATCCCCAACCCCGGGGATTGAGCTTTGAGGTTTCAAACCCCACACTGTTCCCTGTTAGCACCCTCTCTGCCTTCTGTTTGTGGATCACATGTAAGCTTCTAACTACTACACAAGCATCATGCTTGTCTGCCTTACCACTGCCCTGTTCCCTCCCATGCTGGTCACAGACTAACCTTTAGGCACCGAGATCCCTTTTCCTATAAAGGGATCTCTATGCTTTCTTCTTTAAGTTGCCTTGGACATGGTGTCTTGTCAGGGCAATAGAAAAATAACTAATACAGTAAGTATTTTATTTCATTCATCGTTTATAGGAATTGCCATTAAAAATATAATTAATGGGAACTAACCTTTACAACAAAAATTGTGACATGTCAAAATTGTTGATAATATGATCAACAATTGTATGGTTGTTGTCGTTTAGATCCTGAGTGTTTCTCAAAGGCCTGTATGCTGAAGCTTGATCCCCAGGTTGGGGCTACTTGGGGTGGGACAGAGCCTTTAAGATGCAGGAGGTAGTTGGAGTCATTAGATCACTGGAGCCAGGGTCTTGAAGGGATTGCCAGACCACAGGATTGTGGTCTTAACGACTCGGATCTTGAGTATTTCTTAGCTGTTCAGTCTTAATTTTTTTTTTAATGTCATGTCTTCTCCTTTGCAAAGTAATACTAGGTGTGCCCTAAAACACCAGGTTTAGCGAAAGAGGCACACTGGACACTTCTCTCTTACTATGTGTGAAGGTTAGCATGGTTCTCTACTGGGAGTCAGGGCAGTTGATTCCCCTATATGCCACCCTTAACGAAATGGGCACCTTGTCAACTTTGTGCACTGTCCTATTCATGAGCATGGGGACTTCTTAATAGAAGTGATATATAGAGAGTAAAGGATAAACTAGTAGCTTTACCATCAAGCATATTGTCTGTTTTTATGTTTTTAACCTTTCTTAATTATTATTAAGGCAGGGCCTCACCATATATCTTGGGTGAATTAGAACTTACTACTTAGAGCAGGCTGAACTTGAACTCACAGAGCTCTGTCTGTTATTAGTTTTAATGAACTGCACCACTGCCAGGAATTGAAATGTCACTTCTTTGTGTTGCCTGTGCCCACTGCTTGACACTACCTGCCCTTGGTGGTTGGAGGTGAGGTATCACAGAGTCAAAGACACAGACTCTGGGAGCAGGTGAGAAACAACGGAGCAAGGTCTTTGAACATGGCTGTAAGTTTCTTTAATACCCTCCCCCCGTACCCCATTGGTCCCAAGAAAGCATCTCTTCTAAACAGCAGTTTCTGATTGGCTGGCATTGTCTGTGCTAGCAATCCTTGGTCTCTCAGGCAGTCCTCAATTAGGTCCTCCTGCAGGAGATGCTTTTGCAACTGTGCAGTCCCCGCATTTCCAGAGAGGCAGCCTTGCCATTCCTGCTACACTCTTGGTCCATCTTTATGGGATGGTACAGAAATCTGTGGTGTTTGCCACAGGAAGGAAAGCTTCAGAAGTAAAGCTACTATGGAACATTTAAAAGTCGCGGATGCAATGATTCTGGCCTCAGAATGAGACTGGGGAGTTACAGTTATAGCTTGCACACTGTGCACCTCGACTTGGCTATGTGCTTCTGTCCGCACACAACGACAACTGCGTGGGCTTCATTAACCACGGGGTGAGTGCAACGACCAGCCTGTTTTTGCTTCCCTTTTTGTCAGCGGTGAGACTGCAAACTATTTTATTGATCTCTTCGCTGTTTGGCACTTTGAGTTACGGATGATAGGGAGACACCAGCTTTATCACCTGTTGCTTTTCCATGACATCTATTAAAGAATGGTAGTCCGCACTATCGACCTAATGTATACGGAATGTGGCTCCTCATTAAATACCTAGGGTAATCCTAGGTTTTGTGCAGGGTAGATATAGCTGCAGAAAACAAAATGAGGTTATGGAAAATACACATTATCCTACTTAGCTTCTCTGGCATTGTGATGAAGGTCTTAGCAAAAGCAACTTGTGGAGGAAAAGTTTTGTTCCACCTTACATGTTTCAATTGCAAGGGACAGAAACTACAGCAGGACTCTGGAGGCAGGAACCAGGATCAGGCTGTGGAAGAATGCTGCTTATTGGCTCTGTCTCCTTGGCATGCTGTCTTATATAACTCCAGATGACCTGCGTAGGGGTTGACGCCGCCTTAAGTGGACTGGAACCTCGATCATCAGCCATCACTCAAAAAGCGAGTCACAGATGATATTCCATCTGAGGCCCCTCTTCCTAAGTGATTCTAGTCCAACGAGCACAAAGAACGAAAACTTTGACCAGTTATCCTTTTATCTCAAATCCCAACTGAGGTGGTGTATAAATCAGAGTTTTCTCCTAGGTAAGTTGGTGGCATAGTGTAAAGGCTCGGAAAGCTCGTGGCTTGGTTTAAATGTAAGCTCACCAGTTGTGTGTCTGAAACCCGAGGGAATTACAATGCGAAGTTGTTTCTATTAGCATTTGATTACCAGAATTGTGACTATTAAATGTTTTAGATAAAGTGTCTCAGATAAAAACACATGATTATATGTGTTTATACGTGTTAACACGTGCATATATGTCAGTGTATTAGAATTGTACGGATTTAAGATAGACCTTGGATCAAAGGATTTTAGCTCTTAACTAAGTTTGTCTGATATGCGTGTGTGTGTGTGTGTGTGTGTGTGTATGTGTGTATTTATGTGTATGTGTGTATGTGTGTATGTGCATGTGCGTGTGTGTTCATGTGTATACGTGTGTGTGTGTGTGTGTGTGTGTGTGTATGTGTGTGTGATTATATATAGGTATGTGCATCTGGATGCTAGTGCTTGTGGAGGCCAAAAGATGGCACTGGGTCCTCTGGAGCTGAAGTTATGGTTGTCGGTAGCTGTACATGGGGTCCAAAGATTCAACTTGGGTCCTCTGCAAGTGCAACAGAAGGTCTTAACCACTGAGCCATCTCTCCAGCCTCTGAGTACTTTGATTTATATGAGCCACAGCACTAGTGATTTGTGAACTGCATCAGTCAATAAATTGTTTTACCGCCATGCAAATTAGAGCCACAGATTTCTTCTTCATTCCCTGTGTCCCTGTGTGGCAATAAAATACTATAATTTTAGCTTTTCCTGCAACATGGGGGGAAATTTGAAGAAACATAGGCTCATTAGTGTTGAGCTATCAGTTGGACTTCGTGATATTACTCCACCTAGATTTTAGATACACAGCCAGCCCCGCAACTGTCAACAACGCCTGAGCTAGAAGCAGATCTGGGAGAAATTTCTAAACAGCTCTCTTTTGGCCTCATTATGTTACATTCCACACTGATATATTGCCCGCTGATGTGCCACCTTCCTTTTTTTTATGATGAAACACCTCATACCATATATATATATATATATATATATATATATATATATATATATATATATATAAAATCACAACGCAAGAAATCTGTTATCTGATGGAAGTGACAGGGCATTGGGATTTTTGCTTAAAGCAGGTAATTGGAAGATTCTGTAGATGAGACCTGACAAAATATCAAAGTTCACGCCAACTGTGCAATTTGGGTTGGGAGTATTTCAAGACATCACACGGGGAATAAAATTCGCATCTAACAGCATGAAATTGTATCATTAAGACACACTCATCCCTTTCCTCGCAGATTAGTATATGCAGTTATGAATATTAATCTAGCCAGATTTAAGCAACTCTGACGGGGACATAAATAGTCTTCCCACAGGACAAGAATGATGCTATTTTTCTGCCATCCGTGGCCCTCGTTTACATTCTATGCTTTGGGTTTCTACGTGGGTATGTGGGAGTGTGTGCGCGTGATGACCTCAGTCTCTCACGAACTCTTTTCTTAAGAAACCGATTGGCTCGTTGAGGTGAGTGTATTTGTCTTCCCTGGATGCTATAACCAGATAATACCGTAAGTATCATATGCTGAGTGCATTGAAATCATAGTGACCAAAAGGTTTAAGTTCAAGGGGAGCATCTGCCTAAAATGAAGTCAGTTGCCTTAAGTTGTATTTCAACAGAGATGGGGGAAGGAAAAAGGGAGAGGGGAAGTCTAACCTCTGCCTGAGTGGGTACTGATTTCATAAGAACCCTGCTCTCTGATCTCTTCTAAGTGTGAGTGTACCCATTGACTTTATCCCCTAACCCTAACCCTTGAAGGTTAAGACTTCAGCTTTTGGTTGTACAAGACAAATGTCCAGTCCGTCTCCATAAGGTCGGTTTCAGTTACAAGTTCATGTTATTGTTTCAGTCTGGATTATTAAGGAATTTTATGAAAATATTTTACCTTGTTTTAATAACTATGCTGAAACGCACACCTGCTCATTAAGTTAAATAATTCCACTTTGACAGTGAGCCGTCAAGATAGAACCATGGTCCTCAAAGGCGTCTACGTGCCAAATTGAAACCCCACATTCAGAAAGTCTTACCTTCCGGGATAATTTTCCTGGAGTGTCCCTGCTTCTCTGGAGATGGAGTTGAATGACAGATTTACTTTTCTGAAATATTTTGTGGCTCCCTAGACAGTGATCCCTGGGGAGGAAGAAGGAGAGGCACAATCATATTTTCACAGACTATCGCACACTGTGTAAAGGCGTGCTTCCCTGACGCCTTGGCTGCCTTGTTTGCTTAAGGGGATGGGAAGGTTAGGGTCTGATGTACAGGAATCTGGGAAAGGGAATAACATTTGAAATGTAAATAAATACCCAATTTAATAAAAATTAAAGAAAATAGAAAATAAAATAAAACTAAAAAAAACTTGGTCTGATAAGTCTCGCAATGATAAGCTGTGAGTGTATGCATGTGTATGTGTTTCTCCATACATATGTGTATGTGCATGATTTTATATCATAAATACATTTGTGTAATGTGTAGAAATAGATGCTGAAAGAGAATGTGCATCTCTAGCAGTGTATCCCAACATAGTCTGTTTTCTAATGCAATAAGGTAGAAAATTATTAAATGGGTACATTGAATTAAAGGATACTCTATGCATGGTCAGAGTGGGTTTCAGCCAGCCACCGCAGCATGCCACAGGGTGGTCAGATTGATGCTATGATGTCCGAGGGGACCATTTCATCCCGTAAGCAGACTGATGTCGTGGAGACAGCATGCATTTTGCACACGTATTTACCAGCTCTATTGCATTAGGTATGGCAATTAAACTTAACTCTCTCGAGTTAAATGCCATCTTCCTTAGAACCCATATACTAATGTTTAGACCAAAAGATCAACAAGGAAATTCTGTTTAATTGACTTTATGATCATGAATACATTTTTAGGTGTCTGTTTGCATCCTAATGAGAGAGAGAAAGAAAAAGTGTGGGTTTGGGTAGGTGGAGAATTGAAAGGGATCTCTGAGGAGCCGAGAGAGGGGAAACCATAATCAGAATATATTGTACTAAAGATCTATTTCCAATAAAAAGAGAAAAGAAAATTAAATGTAAGCCCCCACTTTGTATTTTGGGGCACGTGGATCTGCCTTTTTCTTTCTGTCTCTCAACATTTTTCCCTGTAAATTTGTTCTCCAAATTCGAATGACATGATGGTCAAAGTTAATTTCCAGTTAAAAACGTGCTGTATTAAATAAAAATGGACCCTTCTGTGAGACGAAGGGCTGTTGCTGTCTCTCAATATCAAATTTGACAACACGTTGAAATAATGCTCCATGCTTATTAAATAGATGTGAGTTAAAAGCAACACTAAAGTGTTTTCCGATTTGTTGTCATGATCTGTAAAGCACGTTTAACATCATGTGACCTTGCATTGGCTCCTGCAGTTCTGGGGGGAAACGAAAGGAAGGATAAAGGAAGCCTTGAAGAGGAGAAGAACCGTGATGTACAGAGTCCAGGAGAGGCGCACTCTCTGGGGAAAGCACCGTCACGCTAACCAGTGCTGATGAAGGGTAGAGAGACAGACGCTGTCATCTCAATTAAACACAAACACAGATGACACTTTCAAAGGGCGGCTTCTAGTTACTACAGGACTTCTTTTTCTTTTTCTTTTTGAAAATGTAGTTTTTTTAAATTTTCTTGGGTCCAACATTTCCCACTGCAGCTGTAAATTCTTGTATCTCGGGCTGTTGATTAGTGAAGAGGATGGATGCCGCTAATGTATGCAGTCCACGGGAACCTGGCTAAGTACAGAAATGCACGACAGATTACCAAGAAGATTTCAGGTAGTCATTTGGGGACCTTTACCCTGAAAACCTAGTAAATACCTGCAAAAATCTGTTTCCAGCAGTGTAGGCAAGAATAGTCTTTCGCTAACATGTTCTAAACTATCTACAACTTTAAAGATGACTTTTTATTTTAATTTATGTACATGGGTATTTCATCCACACGTATATTCATGCACCAGCAATGTCTATGCACCATGTGAATGCCGGGTGCCCATGGAAGCCACAAGAGGGCATCAGAACCCCTAGAATTAGAGTTACAGATGGTTGCGAGCCACCATGTGCTTGTTGGGAATTGAACCTGGGACCTTTGGAAGAGTAGAGTACCTAACCACTGAGTCATCTGTCCATCCCATCTTTATTATTTTCTGTTGAGAATTTGCAATTGTCATTCTTATATCTAACTGCTATATTACTTTAGATTTAGTTTAGTAATATGGTTTTTTACAGCCTAGTGTTGAGCTGTTAAGTACAGTGGCCGGCCACTGAACACCCACTGCCAAATATTTATGTTCTTGGGCTGGCTACATGACAGGTTGTTGAGAAGGTTTGTCACAAGGTGCAATATGAAATATCTCAACAACAACTGTCAGTGTGTTGATATAATATTCCTGCTTATTGCTTTAAGAATCGGAAGAGCTAGAAATGTGGCACTGCAGTTGAAGGCACTGGCTAGTATTCCAGAGGACCCAAGTTTGGTTCTCAGCACTCACGTCAGGGTGCTCACAGCAGTCTATAGCGGCAGCCCCAGGGATTCGGGCCCTCGCTCTGACCTCCGTCATTGCCAGCATACAGTAGGACGTACACACACACAGAGCAACAGTACACATAACATCACAGATACACAAATATGGTGGATATTTTTAATGCATGAATATCTTTCTTCATTTGCTTCCTTTTCTATTTCTTTTTGTGACTTGAAAAAGAACATTAGGGCATGTGGTGTTTCTGTTGGATCATGTTAGACTAGAGACAATGAAGGAGAAGCCGGAGGCAGGCAGGGAGGAACATTCAAGTAGGTGTTCTGTGGAGCAGCGCAGACCAGAGAGGAGAGACAGCCACTTTCTGTTTGGGGATTCTAGGTCCCACAGAGAAATAGGAAGTCTAGTGTATGGAGAGAGAGAGAGGAGGGCATAGTGCGGCAACAGAGGTAGGCACTGTAGAAAAGTTGTAAGTACCAAGGAGGCCATGTTGGCAAGGTCACAATCATAGAGTGTGATGCTGAAATCACAGTGTCAGCTTGGATATCTAGATTTTACGTAGGTCCCCTGGACTTAGATCTTGATACAATTATGTTTTCAATTAGTCAAATTTCTAGGAATACAGGTGAAAGTTCATTTTTTTCTTCTTCATTTCTACCGGCCTATTACAATTTCCACACCTTCATTATTTATTCTCCCAACAAATCCTTGATCCTAGCTGTCTGCCGTTTGCTATGCTAAGTACAGCCAACCACATGGGTGATGTTTAAGATGAACACTGAAAGGTTAAATGCGTGTGCATGATTGCCCTGTTCCCTACTCATAAACACCTCATGTTCTTTGAAAGTATTTCATGGCACTATGTAAATGAGAATAATAAATAAACATAATATCAAAATGCTATGCGAATGCTTACATTTGTTTTATGGGAAAAGGATAATAGCAGAGGCACAGGTGTGAGTACTGATTCTCATTACAGCGAATACACCTTGCAAATCTCCACTTACAAGGGCGCTGTCTTTGAAATAAATATATAGCATTGTTTTGTAGGATAAAAAGGTTCGAAGGATTGTTTTCTTTTTTTCTATTTGAGACAAGATCTGTGTGGTACCTTTGAGAGATGTTCCTATTGTCTTGATTATTCTGAGTACTTGGTCCTTGGTTAATGCTCTGTTCAGGAAGGTTTGGGAAGCTGTAGGTCACAGATCCTTGCTGTAGGAAGTATGTCACTGGGGGGTGGGTTTTGAGGCTTTATAATCTCTCTCTCCCTCCTCCTGCCCCTCCCTCTCCCTGTCTCCCTCCTCTCCCCCTTCTCCTTCCTCCCCCTCCCTCCCTCCCTCCTTCCCTCCCTCTCTCTGTTCTCTCTGGATGTGTTGACTATGGGACGAGCCCGTTTCCGGTTCCCGCCACCCACCAGGCTTTCTCTGATTACTGCCGCGTCTTCTTTTCCACGGCAGACTCTCTTTTCCTAGAATCATCAAATAAATAAAATAAATCTTTTCCTCTTTAAGTTGATTTTCTCGGGGTATTTTATTACCGCAAGAGAAAATTAACTATTATAGTCTCCATTTGATGACCAATAAGCTCCCAAACTCTTGAGAGTCCTTGGGCCTCAACAGTTCAGTGTGCTGGGGTTACATAAACCGCACTAAGTAAACGCTTATTCTCACATTAAAAACAAAAAAGTTCTGGGTTGCGATAGGACTCAGTGAGAAATGGTCTTTTAACAATCAGGAGGTGGGGGATCAATATCTGGTACTCCAGCAAAAGAATCATTCATCAGCGCACTGTGAAGTGTGCACTACTGGAAGAACTAGAACGCTTTGATTTTCCGAATACTGAGAGACAGGGTCACCGGCAGCTTTTAGAAATTTGGGGGTTGGGGGTAAGATTCAGGGGTTTAGCTGGACTTTTGACACTTCCTCTAAGCAGGCCATTTATATAAGGTGAATATAGCCAAATGTTAAAATATTAATGTGGTAGTTAATATTGTCTCCCTGCCTGGATGTAGAATCATCGAAAAGAAAAGTCTCCGGCAGGCCTGAGAGGAATTTTCTTCCTTCAGGTAACTGAAGTGGGAAACCCTTCCTAAAGTGGGCGGGCGGGACCACTGCACAGGCTGGGGTCTCAGGCTGTGGAGCAAGTCGGGCGCCAGTCTTCGTCACCTTCTGCTTCCTGACTGCAGGCGGGACTTCATGCTTCTGCACCTCAGCCTCCCCCGCGGCTGTGTCCCATGAGCTGAAGAAAACCCCACTTCTCTAAGTTGCCCCTTGTAAGGTGTTTTGTCACAGCCGACAGGGCCCAGATAAAAAACAAAATGGCATGATGGGCGTTTCTGCAAACCAGTGCTACTCGGTTACTGTTATTCCTCTTTCAGGGGAACATGGACAGTAAACGTTAAATGTCTTAAGTTAAAGACGTAATAACAGACTAAATTCCAATCCTTGGGCTGGGAAGCATGAGTTGGTTAGCAAAGGTCTGTCAGGGATTTGAAATGGAAGTTCTTCCATTGATGCCATCAGCTTTCCCTCTGTGGCGAAGTGGACAAGACAGAGTTTTATTTGTGCACTCGAACAATCTTTTTTTCTGATTACCTCCAGCTAATAAAAGGTAACTACCCATCATAGTCCTCATGCCAATGTGGTTTTATTTCTTTAGTGCAAAGAGCGTACACAGTATATTTAGCTTAAAAGAAAACTGGCTAAATACAATAAAACCTTTATTATCTCAGAGAAATATGTTTTGTCTCGGGGGAAGTCTCACTTGCAAAACCTTTGCTATTTTTTTAACACACCCACAACAATTAAAGTAATAACAATCTACAGAAACGCAGTCACCTACAACACAGAGACAATAAACACGTGATGCTAACGGTTTGTATCCTTTACAAAATTATATAAATATATGTATATATATATATATATATATATATATATATATATATATATATATATATATCCGTCTCTCCTCAGCCTACACAATATTGCAGCTCCTCCCCTAGGAGAACAGGTAGAGATCTGGTTCTATCTCAAGGTTTCATTTATTTCTCCAGCTAATCTCTAGGGAAGAGAAACACTCTGTAGACCTTACTAATCTAAAACAGTCAAGAACCCAGACTAAAATAGCACACATTCAATCCTTACCAAGGTTGAGTTACTATGGAATGCCAGGTTTCTCTCTCAAACCATTTATTTTAAGAGAAATCAGAAAACCGGGCTGGTTCAACATCAACTCTAATAGAATGAGGTTCGATAATTATTAGCCTTGGTGAATAGTGATTTAACCTGGTATCAGGGTATTGGCTGTTTCATGCCTGAGTATAATGAGTGTAGCAGCCCTACTCAGAGCTGATTTCTAATGCCCCTTTCCAAATGTCCTGCAATGGGTCTGTGGGTACCTTTATTAAATCTGTGGGTTAATGATGTTCTCTCTGCTAACCTCTCTCAGATCCTGAGCTGAAGTATGCGATGGTCTTCACACAAAGCACACAGCACTAACTCCAAGCGACCTGTGTTGCTCGAGTTGACTGGAAATCAAATACAAGCCTGTTACATGTTATTTTATTTTGTCAGCTAATTGTTATGAACAGCTACAACGGTTAACTTTAAAATTTAGAGAAAGCCCTGGGAGTGAACTGAAAACCAAAGCCACTCAGGATCCCTCTACTGGGTGAGATAAAATATGTTCTCAGCCATAGGAGAGGCCTCCGTGACAGCCTGATCCTGTCCATGCTATGACACCCTGGGCGCTGATGAATTAAGGTGCTTAACCAAAGTTCAAAACGTGTAACAGAATCTTTACATGTGGTAAAAATAATCAGTTCATTTGTTTGCTAAATGAAATCCTTAATTATGTTGAGGAGAAAAAAAGATCATACCCATGTTACCTAGAACCCAGAGTTTACTGCCTAATTAATATGCTATATTAGCTTAAACATTAATATGATATATTAGCTTAACCTGTAAGTGACTTAGTCTTTTCCTTACTGGAGGATACAGGTTTGGATTTGCTTTGAACACAAGACGTCCACACTCTGTAAGCAAATGCTTAAAGGCCAAATTCATACAAATGATCTAAGGCAATCTGAAAGTACTTGTAAAGGGAAAGATGTCAAGGTTATTTAAAATTCTGATTAAGGTGGGTTGATTTATTTTTTGACACAGGGTGTCATGTAGCCCAAGCTGGCCTTAAATTTGGTATGTAGGGGAGAGTGACCCTAGACTCCTGATCCTTCAGCCTCCACCTCCCAAGGGAGCCAATAGACCTGACTGAGATTTAATTTTTAAATAGAATTTTCTTATTGCAAGAAAAGGATTTCAGGGCTGGAGAGAGAGCTCGGCAGTTGACAACACTGGCTGCTCTTGCAAAGGACACAGGTTCAGTACCCAGCACCCACATGGTGGCTCCCAGTCCACTGTAACTGAAGTTTCAGGGGACTGCGTGCTGTGTTTTGGCCTTCAAGGGCACTTGCACTCATGTGCACACATCTATACACAAAGACACCGATATTTATGTCATAAAAAATGAAAACAAAATGAATACATCCTTTCTGCAGAGATAAAAAGAGGCTCTCTGGTGGGAAGCCGATCGATCTAATCGATGTTGATGCTGAATGAAGAGATAGATGCCGCCATATTAATTCAAATTTAAAGATATATTACTGCTCAAACCAAGGCTTCTATAGAGGCTCAAACCAGTTACTATAAGACTTCGATTTCTATTCTTCAAAAATATTCTTAATCTTCTGAGTTGTAGCGTTCCTTGACCGCAGTAACGTAAACAATAAGCGATGTTTGTTTTGTTTTAATTAAGATAAACCTCACTGCAGTGTAACCATAAAATTTAAAAAAAAAAGATATTCAGTTTCTCCACAGGAGGCCCTGGTGCTTTCCCACTGGCAGGGCAGTCATGATTTATTCAGCAAAAGCTTTGAAATAGAGCCAATTTTATTGTTTTACTCAGTAGGGGCTGAAGAGGATTATTTTAAAGATGAATTAGAAATTAAGACTGGCAAGGTCTTCGAGAGAAAAATTTTAAAAATTCACAGACGCATGGTAAGAAAAACTTGCATTCCTCATGGACGTTGGTCCCCAGACAGAGGGCCAACACCATGCGTGCACGTGGTAGCTCTCTCCGTTGATTATGAATGACCTGGGAGGAACACCTGCCTGAGATATTTCACGTTGAAAGGAAGGTCCAACTTGTCATTTCTCCAGAAGACGGAGACACAGTAAACAGGGGGTGAGTGTTCAACCATCAGGTGGTGGGCGCAACCTTCTGCCCCCGAGGACAACTAAATCGCACGACCTCACTGCAAGGTGCAGCTGGTGATTTTGATGGCATCAAAAGGCAGAGTGAGGCCAGGTGAAGTGGGTTACGGGAAGACCTCTCTCTCCATGGTTATCATCCTGGAGGCCAAGGAGCGGGAAGCTGGTGAACGACCTTAATGTTTTGTGAATGAACCGAGTGATTTCTGTCTCTCCTTTGCATTTCTACTTCATTCTGATGCCAATTTTGCTGACTCTACCATTCCCTATTTATATAAATATAGCATAAAATATTAATGAGTATTTTATGTGTTAAGCTTGTACGGGATTAGGATAAACCTGAAAAAGTTTCTGTTATGATTGGACTTACTCTCGATTCATAATATAGTGTATTATGTAAAATCCCATTTTCAAGGGGCAAGGAAGTTTGACAACAGAGTCTACCTTGCCGTGATGGTTTGCATAGGCTTGGCCAGGGACTGGCACTGTTAGGTGTGGCCTTGTTGGAGTAGGTGTGTCACTGCGGGTGTGGGCTTTAATACCCTCATCCTAGCTGCCTGGAAGTGCGTATCCTGCTAGCAGCCTTCACTGAAGATGTAGAACTCTCAGCTCCTCCTGCACCATGCCTGCCTGGATGCTGCCATGTGTCTGCCTTGATGATAATGGACTGAACCTCTGAACCAATTAAATGCTGTCCTTACGAGAGTTGCTTTGGTCACGGTGTCTGTTCATAGCAGTAAAACACTAGCTAAGACCCTGTCCTTGTCAGCACAAAGCGGTAACTTGTTTCCCATCGTGGAGATGCTTTGCTCGAAGCCGGTTAAGCAGGGACTGGCAAATGACAGTAGAGCAAAAGGATGTGGAAGTTCTGGAGGGAAATGTAGTGTCCTTAACTGTAGTTCTTATTTCCATTTGCTTTCCTGGTCTGCAGGAGCCTTGGTTTCCTCATAGCCTGAAGATCATCGTGGCTATCAACAGACACGCATTTCTGCTCCTATGTGCTGGATCTGCCATTGTTTCACACTGAGGACATTTCCTCTAGAGAACCCCACAGCTTCCTCAGATCCTGTATCCCATCTTACCACCTCCTCCTGCCTTGTGTTCACAGTGATCTCTGGGTGGGTGCCTTTCATTCCCCCGTTCTCTTGGTCCTTTCCTGTCAGCTCATGAGCATTTCCCCAATGCCTCTTAGGTGCATGTGTGCATCTCCATCGTTGCATCCAAGCCACCAGGCTGACTGGCCTTTCCCAATCCCTTATTTCCGAGATGGTGCTCTGTGTGCACATTTCCATCCTCCAGCTTAATGTTTCAGTGCAGACGAGCATTTTCTTGCCTGTGTTTATAAACGGTGTGTGTAAGAGTGTGGTGTTGCAGGAGGCCAGGAGAGCGTGTCAGCTGCCCGTGGCTCTAGAGTTACAGACGGCTGTGGTCATCATGCTTGCTGGTGCTGTGAACTGAACCTGGTCCTCTGCAAAAGCCACGGGCTAAGCCGAGCCCCCATCTTATGTCCTCGGTTCATTGACACCGTGCTTCCCCCACTGCAGTGATACTCATCTTACTCTTACTGACGTCATAGATAACTTCCCTGTTACCCAATCTCCTGCTGACTCCATTGTGTCACATACCTTTGACTTCAGTATTTAACTGCATTTTACTTGGTATTCACGACTTCCTCTTCCCTCAGGGTTCCTAGGCCAGCCTACTACTTTAAAATGACTTTTTCCTCAGTTTCCACTTTCTGACCCTCTTCTTCTTGTTATCAGTTAGGTGTAAATGTCCTTAAGGTCTTTTCTCTGGTCACTTTTCCTCTCTGATTCAGTTCTGACAGCAGATCTTAATGATGTGAAATAACGCATGTACCAGCTTGAAATAGATACCCCATAATGTTTACATATTTTGAAACAGCCTGTTCTGCGTGACAGATATATGGGCTTCCGATTGGAGAGGGTCAGCTAAAACTGCTTTCATGGGTTTTTCCAGTTTTCCTAAAACCATATTTGGTTACTACATATTGAATGCCTCCCAGTGCTACAGTTGATTAGAATCCTGTCTCCCCTAAACATCCACTTTCTTAAGAGTTGTGCTATTGACTCACTGTGTGATCTGGTCTTTGTTGTCTGTGTCTGCCTGTCTCTCACTACCTCAATACGACATGGAGTTCATGCTTCCCTGGTGGCTCCTGTGATTCTAACCCGGTCAATATTTCATATGACCGGTAACTACCCTTTCTTCATTCTTTTAGAAAATTTTTACTTTATTCTGAATTGTGTGTATATGCGTGAATCTGTGTCGGTTTACAAACATGAGCGTGGGAGCAAATGTCGGTCACAAGAGGGCACTGCAACTCCAGAGCTGGAGTTAGTGTTTCTGAGACAAACAAGTGTCGGTGCCGGGACCCAAATTCATGGTCTTGGCAAGAGCAGTGCTCACTTCTGATTACTGAGCTGCCTCTCCTAAGGCACGCTGATCTCAGAATCATGTTTAGTGTTTGTTTATGTCTGACAAAGTCTTGCTACACGTCTCACCCTTGCCTGGAACATATGACCGTGTAATCACTTTCTCAGTCTCAGGAATGACACACAAGTGTGAGCATGGGGGGAGGGCGGTTAAAGTGTTACATTTTAGCTACATTGTCATAGAAGGTAATTTTTACACATGTTTTCCTTAAGTTCCAGAAAATTTCATAATTAAAAATGAACAATTATCCGGTATTTATTTTATAGGTCTTCTTACAGTACAACTATTTTAATACAGAGTACACCTATTTAATACAGTATTACTAAAATGCAATTAATCAATACTATAAAAATCATTATTTTAATATGATATTTTAATACATGAAACTCGATATTTCATGATGTTTTTATTTAAAGGGGGATGTAAATTAAGGTATCAGTTTTGGCTTTATAAACTATAACACGCATATTTATATCGTTATTCATGTTACCATTTTAAAACCAGTTATGAATACCACATTTTCATTAAATTATCTTCCATGATCTGTGTTGCATTCAATTTGGAGTTATGTGGAAATCTAGCTGGGATTTCCCAGTTGATTTTTTTTTAACCTATGGGAAACTGAGGTATACCAAATATCAGTATATCCAAAATTCTTCATGTATTTATGAAATTTCCTTAGAAACATTTGTAGAGGCAAAGGGATGGGGGTGTAGCTCAGTGGTTAGGGAGCTCACTTGCCCCATTCTGTGCTTGAAGCTCTGCGCTCTATCAACTTACAAACCAAACGCAGTGGCTTGGTGTCCGTCTACACTCCCAGGGTCTTGGGAGAAGAGGCAGGAAGACCAGAGGTTGATGGTACAACAAAGGAAGTTAGAGGCCAGCCAGATAGACACCAGCTACGTCTTTAGAAAGGTAAGCAGACTGGCTAAACAGATTAAAGACATTCTAAAGTCACTTGATGAGTTTTTAAAACATCACTTCGGCTCCTGACGCACCCATTTGTGTCCTAACGACTGTTTGAATGATGACTGGAGGTTTTGCTCTGAACTTCATTGCCAGTGTTTTAACAATTCGTTATTCAAAAATGGCATTTGATTGCTTAACTGCATGCTTTTTTTAATTAAACCCTTTCAATATTCTTGTCCATTTCAGTGGCTACCTATATTCTTGAGCTTGCTTCTGTCTGTTGATAGTTATTTTGTAAGAACAAATTATTAGTGTGCCTTTTGTATTTAGAGGCCATGGAGACATTAATGCAATACAGTGTTCCTGCCCAGGTTTTGGTTATTGACTTTTTTGCGTTATTTCCCATTCAGCCTTTGTGTGTTTTTCTTTATCGGCCTTGATCTGGAGGCATTGGTTTCCACACATGCCTGGGCCAGGGAGATGGCAGGGGTCGTGTAGGAATCATCTGTGTGTTTTAATTCACTGACTAGACATGTGCACTGGTGGATCTTCATGCTGTTGTAATGGGCAACTCTGACCTCTGTCTCTACCCTTCCAAACTCCTGTAAAATGGCAGGTACTTTCCTGATAGCACAGCAGAAAGCACCATTGTCATTTCTTTCCTGTATGCCGCCCCAAGTGCTTTTCAGTGAGGAGTCACAGCAGTTCAAGCAAATACCAGTTTGAACTTATATTATTATAGTCATGTATGACCTTGAAGAAAGACAGAATGTTTCCATGCATAAGGCAGGGGGCACTATGGTAACCATCTCCTGCTTACCTGAGATTTAAATGTCTGGCCAACATGAGGCAAACCATTAGTGCTTACCGATGGGCGCTATTGTTAACACTGCAGTTCCACCAAATAGAATATTCCAGACGGATTGACGCTTCAGTATGAAAGCCTAAAGTATCTCTTATTTCATGATTAACTTATTGCATATTACATATGTTTCTTCTAAAGAAAGTGTTTTGATTTTTATGTGAATTGTATGCACAAATGTGTATGCAGGTATGGCTGACGTGGAAGGTATATGTGGGACAGAGGCCCCAAGTCACTCTCCACATTACTTCTGAGGCAGAGTTTCTCTCTTAACCTGAAGCTATTCATTTCAGATGGACTTGCTGGCCACAAGGCCTCCAGGACCCACTCGGTGTTGCTCTTAGCACTGGGGTAAGAGGACTGCCTTTCCATAGTGAGAGTTTGCATGAGAGCTAGGGGTATGAGCTCTGGTCTGCATGCCTGCAAGGCAAGCACTTCATTCACTGGGCTGATTCTCCAGCTCCCCAGAGAGCATCGTAAACAGATTTCTATATTCTTAATGAGAAAAACCTTTAGAAAGATGATATGCTAATTAACTAAAATAATAAAATCTAAATAGCATATTCATATTTCCTTAGATATTAGAAACAATGGTAATATTATCTGCATGCTAAACTGAATTACACCAATATTGGCAGACTTAAAGATATCCTATCATTTAGGCCTGCCAATATTGGCTGTCAATCATAGACTGAGGGAAAAGCAAACACCTAGTTGTTGAGTGTGTTAGACTCAAACAAATAAAGGATGTTTGTTTGCTTTGTGCTGGAAAGCGACGATGATTACAACGTGCTAATTAGTTATACCTTACAGCACAAGAAACACTCGGTTACACGAGTCACTCACAGGTGATCCGGTAGCTTAGATTACCACATTGTCTGTGATTCACTCACAGGACATTCTCAAGCGCGTCTGTGGTAGAACATAACCACGATGGAACTCTCAAACGAAAACCCTTTTTAGTCTCAGGAGATGTTTGTAAAGTAATCATTTAGAAACCAGAAGAAGGAACATGACTGCCAAACACTTTAGTATTTATATTCTGCTGCACAGAATTATTAATCTTTTCTTAAACATGCTTTGTATATTCAAGGCTGGTCTATAAGGAACATCAAGCCAATGATTTGTTGTGATAACTAAAAAAGTAATTAAAAGATCAAATAAATATTTAAAGTTTAATTCATGGCAAACTTTAGGTCGGTTCAGTGAACTAATTAAATCATTTAAAAGGCCTTTAGAATGTGTCGCTTTCTTCTCTGCATGTTATACTGTATCGCATGCTCATTTGTTTATATATATGTTTATGTTGTCCACTAGAACCCGCAGATGAGGAGGCTTGAAATACATTGCCTTTTAGGATTTCATGAGCTTTCTTAGTAGCAGAAGTTCAAGTCCATCCATTTTCCTGCAATTTGGCATCACATTTTTCTTTACAGCTGAATAGTATAGATATATATATATGTATATATATATGTTTTACATATATATGCAAAAATCATACATATGCTGACAGACACTTGGTTGGTTTAAATTAATTTCTATAGTTGATGACAATAAACAGGGAGGTTCAAATATCTCTGCGGTAGGCTAGGGGTTCTCTGACTACATTCCCAGAAGTGAAACAAATGTGTCATATAATAATTTTCTTCTGAAACATTTTATATCTTCACAGTTACCTCCACAATGACTTCATTAACTTGCACTCCCATCCACAGTGAATAAGGCTTCCTCTCTCTACACTTCCTCTCTACGATTTGTTGTCTGACTTTTCTATGGCGGTCCTCCTGACTGGAGTGAGGTAGTAGCTCAAAGTAGTTAATATTCGGGGACGTGGAAAAACTAAATGCAAGTAACAGACATGCGTTATGAGGGAGGATCTAAAGATAATATTTATCCTGTTATGGATAACTCTAACTCTGTTATGGATTCCTCATGTGTGTACTTGAGTGTGTGTGTGTGTCTGTCTGTCTGTCTGTCTCTGTCTTTCTCTCTCTGTCTCTGTGTGTGTGTGTGTTTGTGTGTATGTGTCTCTGTGTGTGTCTCTGTCTCTCTCTCTGTCTGTCTCTGTCTCTGTCTCTGCCTCTCTCTCTGTCTGTCTCTGTCTCTGTCTCTGTCTCTCTCTCTCTGTTTGTGTGTGTGTGTCTGTCTGTCTGTCTCTGTCTCTCTCTCTGTCTCTCTCTCTCTGTGTTTGTGTGTATGTGTCTGTGTGTGTGTCTCTCTCTGTCTCTCTCTGTATCTCTTTCTGTCTCCCTGTCTCTCTCTGTGTGTGTTTGTGTGTATGTGTCTCTGTGTGTGTCTCTCTCTGTCTCTCTCTTTCTCTGTCTCTGTCTCTGTCTCTCTCTCTCTCTCTCTCTCTCTCTCTCTGTGTGTGTGTGTGTGTGTGTGTGTGTGTGTGTGTGTTGAATAAATACAAAAGTACAAACTCAATCGGGGAAGTGTAAAATCCAGTGTAAAGCTCAACAACTCTGGAATGGCTACTTAATTATCTATAAGTTCAGCAAGATGTAAAGACTTTAGGCCTAGTTTATTTCAGTGTGTTATGATTTTCAAAGTTTATAAGAAAAAATCATAGATATAAATATAAATCAAAACTTACTGTTTTAGGGAATTATTGCAATTCTTAATCTTAAAAATTCTTACTTGAAAAATCATTATTTGATTAACATGCTTATACTATGCTAGATCAAAACAAAAGAATTAATTCATACTCCAGACTATTACAGGTAGGGTGAGCAACAGGTCTTGAGTTTTAAAACTGAAACTCTCTTTCCCTGGAGATCACCATTCTTAAATAAATAAGTTAGATTGACACCCCAGTCAGAGTTTATGTAAAGTATCTTTGCTGGGCTGGAGAGAGAGCTTAGCCCTAAAGAACACCTGCTCCTCTTCCAAAGGACCTCGGTTCAGTTCCCAGCATCCTCATGACGGCTCACAACCTCCTGTAACTCCAGTTCCAGGGGATCTGATGCCCTCTTCTGGTCTCCATCGGCACTGCATACACACCGTGCACAGATATTCATGAAGGCAAAACACTCACACACATAAAAGTACATGAACCGTTATATCTATAAATAAATATACAATAAAATAAAGCAACACAAAAGGAAAAGTACCAATGATCCACGACATTTCCAAATCTCCACAAAGAGGTTAAAATTAATTTGTAAGTTATGACATGATGTCAAGGGGCTGAGTGTGTCTATAATAGTTTTCCCAGCAAGCGTGAGGCTCCGAGTTCTTTCCCCAGCATGGTGTCTCTACTAGTTACTTTCCTCACGGCTTTGTCCAAATGAAACAGTGAATAAAAATGGCTTAAGGGGGAAGGGTTTATTTCAGCTGAGGATTTTAGAGGATACCACCCATCCTGTCAGGGAAGACCTGGTAAGTCGGCTCCGTTTGTCTACATGGGAGCTTATGGCTGGGGGTTCTCACATCCTGGTGGACCCGGGAGCAGAGGCAGACCGGAACTGCAGGTGAGTACAACTACAACCCCCCACGTGACTGGTACCCACCAACTGGAAACTACATCCGGGTGATTTCCAAGCACCACAAACCCGCCCGCCCCATTAGCTGGAGACCAAGCGTTCTAATACCCAAGCCTGTGGCCAGCATCTCGCATTGAAACCGTTAACACATCCTCGCCACTCGAGAGCAGAGCGAAGGTAATGTTTGCGAAATGTCTTTTTAAAACACAACAAAACAGAGCCTTGCGGCTTGAAACTGACAAATTACAGCAACCAAAATTGACTTTAATAAGATACTTACGTCTGTAAAAATTCCTCAGAACCGCATATACTTAGAAGATACTCTTTGGGGGAAAGCTGCTCATTTGCACATGAAAGTAGAATTTCGGCAATTAGGTCTTTGACAAGATAATTAGCTGCAAAACAAAAGTGGATAATATGGGTGAGAAAGAGCTCAGGAAATACCCACTGTGAAGCTTCTAAGCACAAACCCTGATAATCACGTTATGAAATATTGTAGCCAGCTAGCTCCGTCCAGGGGAATTAACGCACACCACATTTGTTTGTCCGTTTATTGCATTCGTGGCTACTTCAGATAGAGGCTGCTTGCAATCATTTCAAGCTCAGTTCTGAGTGAAGGGAAAATTTCAAAGCCGGGTATCGCATTTCTCCTATCAAAACCGTTTGGTTTTATTATGGCTCCACACGAAAGATACTCTCGGGACGCTGGGGCGATGGCTCTGCAGCTAAATATACTGTCTGCTCTTCCAGAGGACGCGGGGTCCATTCACAGCACTCACAGGGCTGTTCCCTGACTCCCGTCTGTAACTCCTGTCCTAGGAGATCCAAGGTTGTCTTCCATGGGCATCAGGGATATACACATAGACATGAATGCAGGCAAAACACCCATCAATAAAATAATAAAATAAAATAAAAAATAAAACCAAAAAGAGATATGATTGGGTTGGAGAGTTGGCGTAGTGGCAGAGACCACCTCATTATCAACCTCTGGGGCAGCCTAGGTAAATGTAACCTTCGTTCCAGGGCTATGGCGCCTCCTGCTGGCCAGAGCAGGCACTGCATGTACATGTCGCCAGTGTACACCCTTGGACTCACACATATAAATATAAAACAAATTAAATTTAAAAAAAAACAAAATATTTTTAAAAGATGTGTTATTATTGCCTTGATATTAAGATAATATCAAGGTTCTTGGCGTTTTATGCTAAGTCCTGGATATAATACAGACGTCATCATTCTCAGTGAATTTATGAAGACAAGTTCTTCATCCTCTGGGGCTCAGTTTCTTTATTAAAGAGTTTGGATTGCAATAGTTCCTGCCCGTTAGGAATCTTATACGTGAGGTTAACACGTATAAGACAGATTAATGTGGCTGATTTATTTAAACGTGCCATGCCCACATTTTTAGTGTGAGCCAAGGGATTTGATCACTGAGCGAGTGCAGTTGACTCTTACAGCTGGTAAGGGCTTTTAGTAGAGAACTTCCAATGGCCAACTGCTTTGTTCAGTAGCGTTTCATCTGTAATTCTGTATCTGGTTTATTTTACAATCAGATTTTTTCCCCTTCTACCTCCTTTTTTTGTAAATGACTTTGAGCGAAACTCGGTAACGTAGAGTGGCAAAAATGGCATTGCTGTGACCAAAAAGGAGACACAAATGTAAAGTGTATATTTTTATGGTAGATCAAGATGTCATCAAAGAATGTATTTGAAAAACCAAATAGTAGAGTTCCTGAGGGAGTGATGGACGGCCATGCCTTGCCCTGGCACAGAGGGTCCTCACCATATCACAACCTGGGGACTCTGAAAGAACAGTGTGGATTAAATTTAGCTCAAAGTAAGACCACAGGCAAAATCCCTGGCAAAGGACTCTGGAAAACAGCAGAGAAAGCTGCTGGTACATGGTGGCTAGACACCGAGACTTTACTTTCCTGTTGCCAGGACTATGGGTGCTGCCCTACATGATACATTGTTGCTTAGATACGGATCTCCTCTTGATGTTCCTGCGAGGCCCCATAGCCCACTGTCCACCTCTCTCCCCCACACTTTAGTTTTGCTGGAGCAGAAGAGTCTGAAATTTACTTTCAAACAAGGACAGTTAGTACAGTACTTCTAAGTGTTTCGACTAGCTTTGGAATGAGGAGACCTAGTTTCTATGTTTGGGGGGTTGGGGAAGAATGCAGGAGAGAAAGTCACAAAGGTGATTCGGTCCTGGAAATCTGGATTCCCCCAGTTCTAAGCCCTCAGCCCACCAGGATGAGAGCTTTAGAGAATTGTCTGCTGAGCGTCTATGACGCAAAGGCTCCAGCCACCCGTGCCTTATAGGTCTAGACCTGAAGCCACCATCTGTATCCCGGAGTCTTCAGATCATTGAACGAGCCCCTCATTTGTATATTGTCAACACACATACCAGGGCTTCCTTTGTGTGGATTTTACACCTGTATTTTTATTTTAGCCCGCAAGAGAATCATTCTAAACATCCTGTGTCATCTCTCATTTCACGTAACTCTCCTCATTTTTTAACCCTTAATTCCCCAGCAACTTCAGCCACTGGACCCTGGTAATGTGCTGGTTAGATAAAAAATGGAAGACCATCGGCTGGAGAAACACAATTCTGCTCTTAAATATTGGGAGCTGGGTCTATTAAGAGATGGGCTGACTGTGCATTGTTGGAGAAATGGCACGTATGCTTAAGAACTTAGCTTTTTATCATCATCATCATCATCATCATCATCATCATCATCATCATCATCATCATCATCATTTTGGAAATACAAGCCAGTGAATCAGCAGAGAACAAGGCAGGGATAACTGCCAGGGAAAGACGAGCTCGAGGCTATAAGGAAATTGTAAGCTTCGACATTTGCGTCATAAGTACATTCCTATGTCTTTGATGCTTTTTTACACTTAAACTCTGTAAGGAATGCTGACTTTGTTTAAAAATATCTTCTCTTTTGCCTCAGCCAACAGGAGTCTTCAAACCATATGGTTTTAACAGGTATATCAACACACCGTGTCTGTCTGTTGTTAACTGTATTTACTCAAAGCCTCAACTAGAGCAGAGGAAAAGGGAATATTTACAAATATTAACCAGCGAATACATTTCCCAGTCCCTCGTGTGACTGAAAATGCTTTCCTCTTGTTAAGTAATAATCTATGTAGTTGACGGCAGACACTTAACAAATGACCACTGCTTTCTAAAATAACGGACCATAGCACAAATACAGGGCATTGCGTAACTTTAAAGGTATCTTCAAGTATAAAGAAGAAAATGTCTAGTAAGACTCATCCTCGGTCAACAGTACTGATCATTGGGATAGTGTGGGTCGCACAGGGTTTTTAAATTTCTCGTGGTGGGACCAGACCTCCTCTAACGTTCTTCCCCACAGTTTATTCACCCACCTGAACAAAGTACTTGTTCCCGCTGAGTAGGAAACGGTGTTTTCAGTCATACACCATCTTTATCTTGAATATTTTAGAAATTCGACTTATTTTAATTGCACAGAAAACCTGCACCACCTGCTATTATTCACAACAAGGAAACAAAGACTTTTCTGGAAAGCTATGGGAAGGGAGTAGGTGTTTCTCACTCAGATGTCTACAATTAATAGCGCATGGCTGTTTTCCTCTGATTTTCCTTCAGGGCAAAATGGCGTTGAACAGTGGTTCTTTCAGTGAGTTGAAGGCGATCCGTGAATACGAGTTTTCTTACCGGGTGGCTTAAGAAGAAGAAGCCGTGCCGACTTATCAGTGGAAATTTTAACTCTGAACTGGGTGTCAGCGAAGAGCCGAGATGGATAGGCTGTGGTGATGGCCCAGATCTTCCCGGAATTGGAATTAGTGTCACTTGCATGATATAGTCCTCTTATTCTGAAAAGCATACGTAATGGAAAAATAAGCTTAGGGCCGGATCTGCATCATTCTTCTGAAACATCACCCAATCGTGAGAACGCCAGCAGCATGAGAACAACAGGAAAACCAGGAGACAGCCTCCTCTGTCTGTGACATGGGACACTTATTGAGGTTGCTTTGGTGTCCATTACAATCACTGCAAGAGCAAAGGCAGGGGCAGCTCATAGGCTTCTGGGGGATGCACCGTCATAAATAATTAATACTATGTTTTCCTAGCTGCCAAGACAGGAATTCACCCAGAGTGGCATCACTTGTGTCCCTGACTTCCCTCCTGATGCCTGGACCTCCTCTCTCGTGTTCCCTTCACACCCAGTTCCCTCAAAGTTGTAAACACACCCCAGATATGAGTAAGTAAATTAATTCTTTAGCTTGTGTGTAATTCACAAACACTGCTCCTGTTTCTTTATTATCTTAAAAGTTGTAGATTTTACAAAGATAAATTGTATTATAAGGACATGTACGAGCCAAAGGGTTGCTAAAAAGCTAATCCTTGGACACTTTGAGTTCGAATCCCCCTGCCTCTGCTTTGGGATAGTAGAGCCAGAGGCAGACTATGTGACTTGGCTCTTTGTCCACACAAAAGGAGCCATTACCACCTATTTTAAAGGATTTATGTGAGGGCTAAAAGAGAAAAGGCATAAAAAATTTACAGGCTCTGCGGCCATGTGAAGTGTTATAATAATCATTATGTGTTTCCATGGTTGGTCCCAGTAGGGCCATGTTTTATGTCAATATAGAACACATTATGAAGACATTAACAAATACAAAATGCCTCTCACAGTGAAGTCAAATCTTGTCATTATTTTTTGTGTTGGTTATACTGACATCTAAACTCTCCTTAAATGGAAAATTATGGTTCAGTAGTCATCTTTGGATACTTTGTGTTGTGGTTTATATAAAGTATCCTCCACAGCCTCACAAGCCCATGTGTTTGAACACTGGGTAGCCAGATTGTTTCCCACTTTATGGTGATAGGAAGACTTTTAGGATGTGGAGCCCACCCGGAAGAAGTGGGTAGTGTGGGGCCTGGGGGGTACAGCCTAGATCCACTTCCTGATGCCTCCCTGCTTCAGATATTAGCACTGGTAATAACAAGACAGTGTTCAGTGCATGAACAGTTTCAGCTTCTAGCGTTTGGGGAAATTAAACTTAAAGTGCAGAGTCATGATTGATTCTTCCCTAACCCTTGAAGGGCATCCACGGTGGACCAGGACTTCTTTTGAGCCTTGTGGAAGGAATTTTATTCAGTTTTATAATCATGTGTTGTTTCTTTAAAACATGAGATTTTTAAACTATGTCAAAACAATCAAATCAAGGAATTAGAAATATCATTAATAAGATCATAAATGAATACTAACAACGTATTTAACTAAATTTATTTAAATATTAGAAAGATAATTGCAATTAGATATTTAAATTTATTTTATCATCGGTTGGGAGAATGTCTTGTGAAATGTGATGTGCATATTTTAATTGATTTTCTTATTTACTTTTTAAGGGTTGAATTGACAATTCCAAGCACTGAATGAAGCCTAACAGCCCTTACTCACTGAATAATGTGCACGCATTCACTTAAGCATGACAGTCGCTGGTTTCTTTTCACTTAACCAACTTTACTATTTGGTTGGCTGCTTAACTTCTCATAATTATTTGAAAGCAAATTATCGAGGAAAAGTGCTTTAAGAGTTTGAACACAAATCACAAGCCATTGGCACGGTCATTTAAGATACTTTCCTGATGTGACTGCATCTGCATTCTGTCCTCTAAGATTATAAAGTGACATAACAGAGGAAGAAAACATTGCCGTGCTTTAAAAAGGCTTCCCCTCAGTGGCGTATTAAGGTGGTGACTACTCACACTACTCAGGGAGGAATGGCCAAATGATAGCTTCGGAGACTTAGTTTTCCTATTGGTTTTAAGTTGTGTGTATGCATTTCTGTATGTGGGTATGTGCGTGTGAGTGCAGGTACAAATGGATTCCCAAGAGAACATCGGGTCCCCTGGAGTCAGAATGACAGAGAGTTGTAAATGACCAGCTATGGGTGCCGGAAACCAAACGTGGGTTCTCTGCAGGAGCAGCAAGTGCTCTTAACTCCTGAGCCATCTCTTGCTGAGGAATGCATCAACACTGTGGTCCTCAGTCCTTCTAGCTTAAGAATCTAAAGGACCTGTTAGGTTTCTTATTGCGTAAATTAGCAAGAAATGAATGAAAATTGGCATAAGTTGTATAGCTTTGAGAATCTTTTGTTGTACTTTTCTGGGTACATATTTCTACTTCTTCCAATGTGGTTGTCAGGGTTTTTGGTGTGTGTGCTGGTTTGGCTGGGTGGTTGGTTAGCTTTGATCTTAGGTATGTCTAATTTTATTTTTATTTTAAAATATGAACCTGTATTATGAGTGAATAAAGATGTTTTGGGAGTGGAACTGTCCTTTAAACTGATCAGTGACTCAAAACTTTCATCTACTTTCATCTTTAGTAGGAAGGCAAGGCCTTTAAATAAATGCACGTTTTTATAGTTAAGACAAAAAACTCAAGTGAAAAACCCCTAGAGGACGGAAATGCATCAAATTTCCAAATAAAAGAAACGTTTCCATTAGATAAATGTTAATAACATGAGAAAAGCACTCTCCCGTCTAGCAGGATATTAATTTTTATATTATCAAGGAGACCAAGGTCATTGCAGGAACATTCTCCACAGATTTGTCAATTCTCCAACGGTTTTGTATGTGCTTGTTCAACGTGGTGGCACCACACTTGCGATAAGAGTCAGCTTACGGGAGGGCCCTGACACGGCCAGAATGTTCCAGGTAGGAGCGTGAACCTGTGTCAATTTAGGCCTGGGCCGCAAGGCTCAAACGCCATGTAATTAAATGAGTTACAAATACAGCAAAAATCAAACTACCCACAAACAAGGCCAGTTCTGACAGAGAAACTATCTTTTAATCAAATTTCAATGGAAAATACTTAAGAGTATGAGGAAGAAAAATCAGCCATCAAGGTGATCAATGATAACCTGTGAAAATTGTTTTATTCCATTAAGAATCTAAGGGACCGGCATTTTGCATGCAGAACTAATCACTGAGTGGGTTGAAAAATAGGGAAATTTAATCAAACACGGGAAACGTCAATATTTATTAAAAGAGCGATACTCACTTTGTTACATTGTTGCAAAAGGAGGCGAGGCTCTTGTTACTCCCTTGGGGTGCTTCAACTATTTCAAGGGGACCACCGATAGGCTGGAAGTAAAAATCGCTAAATTAATACATCTCAAGGCAGAGGAAAAGAGCAGCATGTTTGTGTGGTTTCCCTCTAAAGATCAGGTCGCATTTACTTTTACCTTTTTGATATCTATTTAAGTAGCATTTGCATACTGAAAAATGGGTAGACTTTAGGTATATACTTTTAGTTTTCAGAAATGTATACATCTGTGCTATCAACAACCATGGAAAATATTGAACAGATCCTCAGGTTCCATTGCCTCTAGCTCTCGCCGTATTGCCATCTGACTCAGACTGCCTCTGGCTCTCGCTGCCTCTGACTCTCACTGTCTCTGCCAATCACTGCCTCTGGCCTCACTGTCTGTCTCTCACTGTCTCTGACCTCACTGTCTCTGCCAATCACTGCCTCTGACCTCACTGTCCCTGGCTCTCACTGTCTCTGACTCTCCCTGTCTCTGGTTCCCACTCTCTCTGGCTCTCCCTGTCTCTGGCTCTCACTGCCTCTGGTTCCCACTCCCTCTGGTTCCCACGGCCTCTGGTTCCCACAACCTATGGTTCTACTCTCGGGTTCCCACTGTCTCCGACTCCATTTTCTCTGACACCTAGCTCTCTGATGAGAAGTTTCAGTTGTTCCCATGTTGTCACACTGTCTGAAATCATTCCACCTCCTCATAATTCCTTTCGATGTTTTGATTTTAGATTACCTGAATATCATTTGCCTGTATTTGGGTGACTCGGCCTTTATTTGTAATCTGCTGCTTCTTTGACTCTATAATTAGGTATTTTTAATTAAATTTGAGAAATTATTTTGACAATGTTCCATGGGCCTTCCAAATAACAACCTCATATTTGGCCAAGATGTAGTAATTCCCCCTGAGATTCCTAAACCTGCCCATAGTGTAGCTTTCTCTCTGACAGCACAACGTCCAGCAAGTGCAAGCTGCTTTTGCAGTCTGTAGCTAACAGTCCAGCTTTGCTCTCCAATTCACGAGCTGTGCTGTTGTCTGGGCTCCACCACGCTGCACAGCTGCAGGGTGCTGCCCTTCAGGCACAAACCAGGATGCTGGCAGCTCTTAGGGAATCTGTGTTTCCTGCTGCCTGTTGTCCAAAGTCTGAATTCAGCTGGTTTATTTATCTTGTCTAATTTTAAGACTATTTATAATAGTAGGGTAAAGTTACTGATTGTCATATTGTTGTGATATGAATTAGATATCCTTAAGATGTATTCAGTTTTTAGTCAGATAATTTGAGGTAGAATTTCTTATGCGATGACCTTCTCTCGGAGTTAGTTATTTGCTTTTGTCCTTCCTTTAAAATTATCTTTTATTTGCCAGATGTAATTGTCATTTCAAAGGTTTACTAGTGAATAATCTTACCCCTTCTAGCTCTTTCTGAAGTCTGACTGATTGATTCAATTTAGCTGTTCTGGTTCAAACTTCTTTCTGAGTTGCCTGATTGAAATTGGCTTCTCTTCACTTCTGACTGAATTGCTCTGCTCAGCCTTAAACTAACTCTGGTAATGTGTTCTAATCTTCTCACTCCTTCTCATCCCGTCTTCACCCGTGTCTAGCTTGTTGTCCCTGCACCCTGACTATGAAACTGTCCCTGTAAGAACTGCCCTGAGCTCCCCAAGTTGAGCTGCTGCAAACTCCAGTCTACTGCACTGCCCCTCGACTCGCTGGCTCAGCCCAAGTGACTGACAGCAGCTCAGAGATCTGCTTGCCTCTGTCTCCTGGGCTTGTCTGTATTCCAGCCCGATCACCCAAACCTAGAAGGGCTTTGGATATGATCCTTTGCTAGAACAGCCATGTGACTGGATTAAAATTCCTCCACAATTTCCATCTGTGGATTTACTATGTTGAAACTGGTTTTCATAAGATCAGTTAGTCAATTTCTGAATTCCAAAAACCTATCTTTACTTCCCCAAATACTTTCTGTTCAGCTTGTCAAAGTATCATTTAACAATTTAAGCACTAGTTGCTGTTCAATGAATGAAGAATCTTTTGGTTCCTTCTGTATATTGTGACTGCTGTGATATCTCTCTCTCTCTCTCTTTCTCTCTCTCCCTCCTTCCTCCTTCTCCTCCCTCCCTCCCTCCTCCCCTCCTTCTCCTTCCCCTTCCTGCTCCCGCCCCCCTCCCCTGCCCCTCTTCTCTCTCCCGTGTGTGTGTGTGTGTGTGTGTGTGTGTGTGTGTGTGTGTGTGTGTGTGTGTGTGTTCGAGTGTGTGTGTGTGCAGGCCAGAAACTAAAGTCATGTGTTTTCCTCAGTCAGCTCTCTTTGGGGTCACTCATTAAACCTGGAACTCACAGATTTGACCAGATTGAATGATTAGACATCCAAAGATCTACCTGTCTCTGTCTCGCCAGTACTGTGATTGTCAACTCATGCCACAACACCTAGCATTTTTGTGGTTGCTAAGGATCTGAAAACCCCATGTTTGCATGCCATCTCTCTAGTCTGTCCCACTCATTTTATTTTTTAATTATGATCTGCTTCTTGCTGTTTTGTGTCTAGATCCTGGAAGCATAAAAATTTTCAAACATGGTACAGGAAATTCTATGGCTGCTCCAATGACCATGCAGTGATCAAAGAAAGGATTAAAGTCAATCGAACTGTAATTACTTAACTTTTTACTTTTTGTCAGATTTCTATGCATTATGCTTCCCAATCAAATAGTTTATGAGCCTCTATGTGCAAGGGCACTTTCCCCTGCTACTAAAGATAATAAGATTTTAAGTCATCATAGTGTGACTCAAATTATAGACATAATGGGATATATATATGTTTTTATGACAGGAATAGGTAAATTCCACAAGCTAAACTTTCATTTGTATTTTTATCTATTAAAATGTATTAGTTTATAATATATTATACATATAAATATACATTAATATACTAACATGGGTTATGCCAATATATTAATAAATTTGATGACCTATATACTTGAAAAATGATAGTTAAATGTACTTTTACAATAGTTGTTAATTTAAGAACATGAAATTTGTAAAAATAAAATGTTCTAACTAATACTAATAAATTTTCCTTCCTAAGATCATCTAACTTTATTACCAATTAATGCAATTCTCTACTGAATGGTCGCTTCCGTGTTTGTGTGCACTGCACGTACCTCTGTGCTTTCTGACACGTTCTCCGATGCCCTGGGTAGAAAGGAGTCTTTAGAGAACACCAGAGAAGGTTCTACAAGATCCACATCTCCACTTCCTTTTTCCTCACTATCGGGTATGGAGTCCATCGAGTAGGGTGAATAGTGATGGGGAATATTGCCTTCAAGTTCCACATAATAGTTACAATGTTCGGTCCCTGACTGTCCTTGTGGATGACATTTATCCAAGCCAGTGGATGATGGAGTTAGAGCACTGAACCTGGGGTCCTCACCACCATGATATTTTCTCGTGGGATTTCTCCAGGAGGCTCCCTCATGAATGAACTGATGTGCAGGTAATACAGCAGGATTAAAACCAATGGCTGATGCTTTTCCAAAATGAAGCTGGGAGAAGTGGGGACTCTGAGAAGTGAATTCATTGAAGTGTCTTGGGTGGGTTCCATATACGGATTGCCATTTTGAATCCAAGTTTGGTGTATCTGGTACAAAACATGAGTCTTCTTTTTCATCCTCAGGCAGTGGAGTTTTGTTACTGAGCTCTTCCACAAGCTGATCAAAACCCAACCTGACTTGCCTGGAAGAAAGGTGCTGGTCTGCATGGTGACACTGTTGGTGATCATGTCGACCTTCCTGTGGTTCAGCGCGGTTTGGCTCTGTTTGCCAATTGTATGCCATTTTTGATTTTGTGTAACGGAGAGGATTTATTTGGCCCCAAATGTCTTGTTGATATTATAAAAGAAGTTCCAAATTTTCCTAGAAAAAAGCAAAACAAAACAAAACAAAAGTGGTCTTTAGTGGCAAAGGCCCTTGCAAAAACAAAAACCATGTTGACTAAATAATGCAAATGCTTCGATTGTTCCCTCAGCCGGTGAGATTTTTGTGAATATTAACTTAGTCCATCAGAACCAAAGCACGGAGAATCTAAGGGAAAAGACTGACTGCATAGATTAATAATATTCTTTTGATTGACAAACAGGTACCCCCTCAGTTCTTTTTGATCACTATTATTTTGTGTGTGCGCATCACTGTGTGCCCGGTGCTTAGACAAAAGGTCCCAGAGAACTGGAGCTACAAACAGCCGCTAGCCACCACATGGGTGCCGGGACCTCAGCCACAATCTTCAAGAGCGCTCCTAACCACCGAGCAATCCCTGCAACACATGCGCTTCTTAGAGCCATCCAGAACCCGTCTGCCCTTGAACTGACTGCTCTTCTGAGATCAGCGCGACTTCCTCAGTCATTCAACACGTGTGCTGATGCCTCAATGGCCTTTTCGTTATTAACCTCTATCCCATTCACGTGCAGTCTTAATCCCTGCCCTCCTCCAGTAGCTAGAGTTTCCCTCCCAAACTCAAGTGTAAGTAACTGCAAGTTCTTTTATCTACTTCTAACTACTTCCATTAAATGCTTTAATGAGTTTCACGCCATTAAACTCTCCCTTGAAAGCGCTTTGGTCCTTCGCAGCGCTTGATATGAGTTCTCTGTTCTTTCTTCTCAGTCCCTTTCTCTTCCTTTGTCTCCTCACTCGCAGCCACACTCAGAATCTCTCCTCTCTGTTACTTCTCAAGCACCCCTTTATCTACTCACCGCGTCCTCCCTGATCCTTTCTAGGGTTTATTTATTCTCTCATGTAGGCTATTCCTTTCTTCTATGTGTCGAGGTTTATTTTAGGTTTAGTTTTGCACATGCGTATCGGTGCGTGGGCATGCGTGAGGATACCTGTGGAGATCAGAGGAGGGCTTCCCATCCCCTGAAGCCGAAGTTACAGGCGCGTGTGGGCCACCTGTGTGGGGGTGCTCAGGACTGAACTTGGACTTTTGCAGGGACAGCAAGCATGCGCAGACGTGGATCAGATGTGGATCCATCTCACCAGCCCCGTTCTGTGGTTTAAATTATCACCTGCTTTCCATGACTTCTCCAAGGACCCACTGAACCTACTTAATGTTCCCATTCATTCTATTTTTACTGTGACATCATTTATATAAAGTTAAAAAACACTCATGATACTCGGTAGAATTAAAAGTCAGGATAATTAATTCGTGTGCGTTCGGCAAATTGTTATCCATGTCTACAGGCTGTGTAGAATAACCCTTCAAAACCCACTGAGACTTTTTCAGCGAAATCTTTTAGTCACTCCATAACAATATTTAGTTAAGATGACAGTAATGACTTTTCTTTTGTGCTAGTTTTGGATTTTGTTACATTTTCATCATAAAATTAATTAGTTTAGCCGCTCGTTCAATCTCAAGTACTGAAGATTCAACTTATATTCCATTGTTCTCCATGGCACCAAACGCTATCATCCACCCAGCCCGCAAGCCAGACACCAAGGTTTCAGCTTCCAATCTCCTCTCTCCTTTATTCTCCCATATGCGAAGGTCCAGCGGCTGGTTTCTCACATGAACACATCTCGAGTCTAGCTCCCTGTCTCTTGTACACCACTCTCCACTCCTAATTTAAAGTCATCAGCCTTCCCCTGATATATATATAACCCTCGAACTGCTTCTGCATTCTCTGCGACCCATTCTGCTCCTCATTTTCCTTCAGTTTAAGGTTTTATTTCAGACACTGACAGCACATTTCCGTGGTTACAGTACTTTCAGTGGTTTTCCACACAGCTGTTAAGATCCTACATGGCCCGGCTCTATGCTCACTCTCAGATCACATTATGTCATCCGCTTGGTTCTGTGTGGGGCATCACATGGTGGGTCCAGAACCATGGGCAGGATAGGTCTCCTCACTCCTGATGGCATTTCCCTGGGTTTAGGCTGGATGCTCAGCTCCTGACTGGATTATTCTTTCACACTATAGTCATTAGTCAGGGCTCAGGTAAACTTTGTCTGTGTCTGCCTGTCTGTCCGTCTGCCCATATGTCTGTCTATCAGTATCTTTCACTCTACAATCTAGGCAGGTCTAGCTCTGGACCACATGGCATAGCCTAGGATGACCTCGCATTCACAGAGCTTTTCTTTGTTGTTTGTTTTTGATCCCCCCTTCTCATCCAGACTTATAGGTATGAGCCACCAACATCCATTTAATTAATTAATTAATCAATTAATTAATTTATACAAAGAAAAGACAACGTCCCCTACTAGATTAGGGCTACATTGCCTCATCTACATTTCCTCTTCCTGTGGTGCTATCTACACTTTTCATCCCATGGAACACTTCCCTGTTCTCTCCACTTCACCTGTCGCAGCGCTCCGTTTGTATTGGTGGCACAAATGAGTCTGCCAATTAAACAATATAAAGCCAAGATATGTGAGGAGGCAAGGAGATAGGCTTGGGGATCGTCCCTCCTCAGCCAAGTAAACGTGGGATGCTCATTACAGTCAGCAACTGTATCTTCCCAATCTTATCGATTGATGGAGAATTTTCTGGACCTCCGGCCATGCTTCTGGAAGATCACCTTGGTTGTGCTAATTGAACGGGACTGCCCACCTACGGTGGGTGGTGGGGCCATTCCACAAATGGATTATTGGACTCTGCCACTAGAGAAAGGGATCCAAGAAGCAACATCTTCCATTGCTGCATGTGTGACAAGTTGCCTCAAGGGCCTTTCTCCTTGACTCCCAATCGTGATGGACTCTGCTTTGAACACTGAGCTAAAACCACAAATCACCATTTTGTTTTATTAAAAACAAAAAAAATTTAAAGAAATAATGATGCCGATCAACTGACTCATTTCCCCATCGATCCTTTAAGAGATGAGAATTTACTTTCATTATACTTACATTAAAATACTTTAAACACCATTTGATTAATGAATCGTATTTATACTGCTCTACACACTCAGACGAGAGTTTGATTGACGGTTGGGAAGCATTTCCGAGAGGTATTTTAACAACATACACAATGAAGTATTAAATGGAAAATTAACAAAATTTGGTGTAGGGGCTGGAGAGATGGCTCAGAGGTCGAGAGCACTCGTAACTCCTGCAGAGGACCAGGATTCCGTTCTAGAAACCCCCATAGCAGCACACAACAGTCTATAATTTTAGCTTCAGGTATCTAGCATCCTCTCCTGGCCTCTGAAGGCACGAAATGCATACAATACACAGACATGCAGACAAGCAAACATACACATAAAATAAGATTAATAAAATGTCAAGTATTTTTATTTTATAAATTTACAAGAATAAACTAAATTAAAATATTATTTAGAATTTCTTCTAACATTTTGACTTAGATCTATGTTCCCTTTCAAGTAGTGACATTTAAAAAAATTCCTTTTTCTGGTGACAGCCGTGTTTCATTTCAATACCGTGCACTTTTTCCATTTATCTGTCATAAAAGTCAGAATTTTATAGCAGATGAATCTTTGACTTCAACAACCTGACCCACAGGTCTTCCTTAGCTGATGACCCACTCTTTTGTATCCTGCCACGGGAACTGTGGTAATGGTGACTCCTTAGAACACTGTTCACCTCACTCTGCCTGAGGTCAGACTTATGGAGAGCTAATTAATTACCTGGCCTCAGAGAGAAATCGGAGACCAAATAAAGCAGTATTCAAAAAATAGCCCCTGTCTGCTGCCTCTGTCCTCTGCGTCTAAGAGAGCACCAAGTAGCCTTAGCGTTCGGAATCAGAACTCAGATGATGTGTTCTCAAAAGCGCACAGAGTAAAATGGACCGCTCTAAAAATGGCAGCCCTTGGCCCGAAAAACTGTGCAATGCTTAGAAGAGAGGGCAGAAACTAAATAATAGGATTCGATAAGAGCCATCTTGGGTTTACCTGAACTGCAAACATAGGAAACGCAGTACGTTTTTAGAGTGCTAATAAGTAAAAGATAGAGCAAATAAAGATTTTACTAACACAGGGCACATCGAAGGCACTGAAGCTAACCCGTCTATATTTTCAGAACGATGGGAGAAAATGCGTGCCCATCACAGATGACACCGTCTCTGGGACAACCTGGAGATGGAAGACCGATTGAAAATTCCGAAGCCCTTTTTCTGCCGCACTGAGCTTGTGTAGGCGTTGTCAGATGCAGTCGGAACATTCTGACTTTAACCTTCTAGACTCTCATCTTCCTCACTGCAACCCGGAGCGTGTTATCAATGTCTGTTATATATTATACAGTTACAACATTCTTTTTTTTTTTTTTTGGTTCTTTTTTTCGGAGCTGGGGACTGAACCCAGGGCCTTGCACTTCCTAGGTAAGCGCTCTACCACTGAGCTAAATCCCCAGCCCCTACAACATTCTTAATATTTACATAAGGCGTTCTTCATTTCATCTTACTTTGAGATTTTTTTTTTATTAGAAACTCACTCAAGTGACGGCAAAAGGGAGTGGGAGGACATTTTCGTCATCATTTTCCCAAACCCAACATTTTCTTGATGATGGCTGGTCCTACAGAGACCTCACATCCATTTAGACGCCTCAACCCTCCTTTGTCTGATTTCCCGCGGTCACTACTTTTGAAAGCTACTGACTTGACTCAAATCAATCAATCCATCTCTTCACACTCGTACTTCCCAACTTTTATATTGACTTATTCAGGATCAGTTTTCAAGCATTTTAGGTCAAATAACAGACATGCAAAAAGGTATTTTTAAAAAAAGATAATGTGAACTGGCTTCCAGGAGTGCATAGCTCAAATTTATAATGAAGCTTAGTGTGCTGGAGTGACACTTGTGGTCACCATTTCCATTTGGAAGGGAGGTAGAGATAACACTGAATAGTGTCTTTGTCCTGAAACAGTAAAATTTAGGAGCACATTTGAGGCTTACATATTAGGTGTGTTATCCTTTAACTCCTCAGAGAGAGTCTAGTGCATGCCATGGAAAACTGGTTTCAAAACTTACTTGCATATACCGATGGGACAGTAATTAATTCTTTTTCTTGGATATGTCTGGCAAGATAAGGACAGCCTTCAGCTCTTGTGTATAGGCTCTGGGAGATGATCTAGCAGGAGGCCTTTTTTTTTAGGCCAGCAGGAGCACATCCGCAATCTGAGAGCTCTAGAGACAGGCACTTGTTGCAACTGCTTAAGGACCAACAAGCAGTGCTTTGGAAAGAACCAGCAATACTTTACTATTGTCAGACGACAAGGAGAGCTCGAAGCATTGAGGCAACTGTTTCCCTGTGGACAGCAGTCATAGCCCTGCCACACACACTCGTGTTACCAGATCTCCTCGCAATAGATGAGGGAACTTGAGAATTCGTTTCCAACAATTTACTTGATGTTCAGAGATTTCTTTTACATGAAAACTGTTTGTGTAAGCAAGAGGATTAGTCAAAGAAGTCTCAGCCTGTATAGCTTCAAGAATATAGAATTCTTGACAGGATTGAGATATAGCTGGGGGGGAATCGTTTTCCAATCAGAGGGCATTGATTTTGCAAAGCCGCAAGGGAAAGCTGTGAAGGACACACAGGAGTGGGAGAATGAGGAGACAGAGAGGTGCAAAAATGAGAAGGAGGAAGCAAATGAAGAAACAATCAACATGTCAACAGTAGGCTGTGCTAGGTGCTGAGTTACGGAGTAGAAAACACCGACATGCTTTAAAAGACCCCAGGAGGGTTAGTGTCTTCAGGTGTTGACAGCAATATGATGTTGCAAGGAAATAGAGATACATTTAAGAGAAGAAAACTGACCTAGAACCTAAAAGGATAGTTAAAGCTCCCCACATCGCCATGGCTGGGGAAGACACATTATCCATAAAGCCCCGGGGAATGACTTTCGGACAATCAAAGCGATTGATACGTCAATGGAAGTACAGAGCTAGGGGTTTGCAAGCTCATCTGCTGCTGCCAATGGCGGTGCCAACAAAGATGAGTTCTAACAACAACAGATTGTGAGGCTACAAAAATAGAGCACTTGCATCGACTCGTGTTTGGCAAACGTAGGATGAAAGGCGTGCGTGCTGATGATGACCTTCCCAGGGAAGAGTCCCAGAGGAAAAGAGCATAAGAAAAGGTGTGTGTGTGTGTGTGTGTGTGTGTGTGTGTGTGTGTGTGTGTGTGTGTGCACATGTATGTGTGTGTCCCTTCACATAAATCTATCAGGGATCAAGATAATAACATTTAATCTTCACTTCTACTTTCAACACCACAATCAGATCAATTTTATACCCATACAATAAATAACTCCCAACAGAAAATAAATCTTAATAGATGAAGTCTGAGGTCTTATCACACACAAAACACATATTCAAACCACAGCCATGAACACTGAATACATCCATGTGCTTTCAGACAACTCAGATACTTTGATATTTTAACTATGGTTCAATATGGCTGCCCTGACATTGTTAATACCCTTGAGATTCATTTACCATTTTGAAGCCTTTACTAATTGTGAGTGATCTCATTAGTTGTTGTTATTCTCAGATTATTTTTTACGTGATAGCAGATAAAACTGCCCAATGGTCCTAGAATCCCTCATACCCATGAGAGTTAATAGTCTCTGAAATGAAAAATTAGACCTGAAATTATCAGGGTGAATTTATGAAGTTAAAGAAGTACCTGTGGTTTATTTCTCCACCTACCCATCATTAGTCATAGTTGTTCCCTAAATAGGGTATAAATGGAAATAGGACATCTCTCAGTAGCAATGAGAATCATTAATATCTAAAGGTCAGGGCCATGAGATGATGGTTCAGCAATTGCTGCTAAGGCTGAGGGCCTGAATCGAATCCCTGTCACTTACATAGTAAAAAGAGAGAACAGACTCCCACAAGTTCTCTGGCTTCTACACTCTTGCTGTGGTAGGCATGCACACATTCACATGTATGTGCAAACAGATCATAAACATGATCAACAAATAAATTAATTAAAACATTATTTTGAAAAGGGCAAAAATCCGTGTTGCTTGGGAGAGAAGCTGATATGTAGGTGAATATTGCAAAAGATAAACTGAGATATCCCATAATGCCTGTGAGTAAAGAGTTAGAAAGAGCAATGTGCAAATTCATTTGAATAACAAAAAACCAAGGATAGCTAAAACTATTCTCAACAATAAAAGAACTTCTGGGGGATTCACCATCCCTGACCTCAAGCTGTATTACAGAGCAATAGTGACAAAAACTTCATGGTATTGGTACAAAGACAGGCAGGTAGATCAGTGGAATAGAATTGAAGACCCACACACCTATGGTCACCTGATCTTTGACAAAGGAGCTAAAACCATCCAGTGGAAAAAAATAGCATTTTCAAAAATGGTGCTGGTTCAACTGATGGTCAGCATCTGGAAGAATGCAAATTAATCCATTCTTATCTCCTTGTACAAAACTCAAGTCCTAGTGTATCAAGGACAACAACATAAAACCAGAAACACTGAAACTAATAGAAGAAAAATTGGGGAAGAATCTCAAACACATGGGCACTGGAGAAAATTTCCTGAACAAAACACCAATGGCTTATGCTCTAAGATCAAGAATCAACAAATGGGATCTCAAAAAACTACAAAGCTTCTGTAAGGCAAAGGACACTGTCATTAGGACAAAATGGCAACCAACAGACTGGGAAAAGATCTTTACCAATCCTATATCTGATACAAGGCTAATATCCAAAATATACGAAGAACTCAAGAACTTAGAGTCCAGAGAATCAAATAATCCTATTAAAAATGGGGTACAGAGCTAAACAAGAATTCTCAACTGAGGAATACCAAATAGCGAAGAAACACCCATAGAAATGTTCAACATCCTTAGTCATCAGGGAAATGTAAATCAAAACAACCCTGAGATTCCACCTCACATCAGACAGAATGGCTAAGATGAAAAATTCAGGTGACAGCAAATTCTAGTGAGGATATGGAAAAAGAGGAACACTCCTCCATTGTTGGTGGGATTGCACGCTGGTAAAACCACTCTGGAAATCAGTCTGGAGGTTCCTCAGAAAATTGGACATTCTACTACCTGAGGACTCAGCTATACCACTCCTGGGCATATACCGAAAAGATGCTCCAACATATAACAAGGACACATGCTCCACTATGTTCATAGCAGCCTTATTTATAATAGCCAGAAGCTGAAAAGAACCCAGATATCCTTCAACAGAGGAATAGATACAGAAATTGTAGTACTATTAAACTATTAAAAACAATTACTTCATGAAATTCATAGGCAAATGAATGGAACTAGAAAATATGATGCTGAGTGAGGTAACCCAGTCACAAAAGAACACACATGTTATGCACTCACTGATAAGTGGATATTATCTCAAATGCTCAGAATACCCAAGATACAATTTACAGACCACAAGAAGCTCAAGAAGAAGGAAGACCAAAGTGTCAATTCTTCATTTCTTCTTAGAAGGGGGAACAAAATACTCACACAAGGAAATATGGAGACAAAATGTGGAGCAGAGACTGAAGGAAAGGCCACTCAGAGACTGTCTCACCTGGGGATCCATCCCACATACAGTCACCAAACCCAGACATTATTGTGGATGCCAAGAAGTGCTTGCTAACAGGAACCTGGTATGGTTGTCCCATGAGAGGCTCTTCCAGAACCTGGCAAATAAAGAAGTGATGGTCACAGCTAACCATTGAACTGAGAACAGGGTCCCCAATGGAGGAGTTAGAGAAAGGACTGATGGAACTGAAGGGGTTTGTAACCCCAAGGAAGAACAACATCAACTTAGCAGACACCCCATAGCTCCCAGGGACTAAACCACCAACCAAAGAGTACACATGGAAGGATCCATGACTCCAGTCCCATATGTAGCAGAGGATGGCCTTCTCAGGCATCAATAGGAGGAGAGATCCTTGGTCCTCTGACGGTCTCCAGTATAGGGGAATGCCAGGGTGGGGAGGCAGTAGGGAATGGGTGAATGGGTGGGATCACACTCACAGAAGCATGATGAGAGGGGATGAGATATGGTATTTCCTGAGGGGAAACCGGGAAAGTGTTTGAAATGTAAATTAAAAAAAAACCAAAAACATAATGAAGGGTTAAAGGATGCCTTTCAACTGAAAGAGGTTCTTTCTTACTGACTCACAAGTGTAACAATAGAAAATGAGTTTAATATATCAGATATGTTAAAATCCATGAATTGATAATACTAAATACATGGAATTAACTGTCTTGTAAACCCTTGCTATTTTAAGACCTCATATGTTTTCTCTCTCTCTCTCTCTCTCTCTCTCTCTCTCTCTCTCTCTCTCTCTCTCCCTGTCCCTCCCAAAATCTGTATCCTTGAACACATGACAATCCTACCTATTGCCTCAGCTTTTCAAGCACTGAAGCTACAAGTACGAGCCACCATACCAGGGCAAAGGGGGAATGTGAAATGAAGATGTTGACCTATAAGCTACTTCCAGGAAAAGTCCTTCACAGACTTGGAAGAGAAGACAAGGTTCTCTGGATCCAGCAAGTATAAAGGGCTTAAGGAGGTGCATCAAGGTGTTCAAGCCTCCAGAGAGAGGAGCGCTACACTGTATATCTGCACTTGATCTTTTACACTGTATCACTGGACTGTAACAGCGGGCTGCAGGATTGGGTGTTTCGCTCTCATTCCTTGCTTTGGATACAGGTCTTGCTTTTCCTTTAAATGAACAGTTGCCCAAGGAAACCTCGGTCTCCCCATAGGAGAGGGAGGGGGCCCGAGAAGGGATTAAAGGAACCAAAGCACCTTGTGTAGAGTAGATCTCAGTAGAGACATAATGATGACTTCATGCTTTCAGGAGATGTGGGTCAGGCAGTTCAGAGCAGTTCTTTCAATTATGTTGAAGATCATATGTAAATGTTTTAAAAATGTTCTTTTAGTGACAGACTTGCTATGTCCCTCAGAAAAATCTGATGAGTTCAAATGTGTTTCTTTCTCTCCTTAAAAGGATTATATCTTTTCATTATGAATTTCTGATGATAGATTGCCCCCTGGCATTTTGAGCCAATTAGAAGGCCAGTTAAACCACAAACAACTCTGTAATCATGTCGTAGAATCCTGGTCCAAGATGACTACTCCAATTCCTTTCTGTGGATGTTTGATTCATTTTTATTTTGAGTTCTTGAGACAAGGTCTCTCTATGTGGTCCAGGATAGCCTTGAACTCAGTGTAGTCCACGTTAACCCTGAACTTGTTGGTTCTCTTGCCTCAACATTCCTAGAGATTACAAGCTGCAACACTGCATGACTTTCCTTAGCTCCTTTTTGTATCCATTGATATCTCTATTTAAATGAAGTTCTTAAATACTTTACTGGGGGATAACAATAGCCCTTGAGCCAGATCAAATGTTACTCTGGGGTCTGTGTACAATATACACAGAAGCAACAGAAATGAAAGCAATGGGTCAGGAAACTCATCTTCACTTTCACTCACAAGTGTCTCCCTTGGTCTAACTCAACTTCCTATGACTCAGATTTGCCATTGATATACAGATAGGATAAGTGCTTTTCTTTAGGGGAAGTCAGTTCTTTACAAAGTAACTTGTCAGTGAGTGGCAGAAAATTCCTGTCATTTATGGCTGTTGATCTACCGTATTCTCTAACTGAAAATGCTTCCCCTTTGGCTTTTCTACCTAGCTCCACGACTTTATATATTTTCCTTAAAATGCAAAGAGTATATACGTATGTGTATGCATGGGCATGTGTGTATGTGTATGCATTTATGTGGGTGCATGGGCACATGCGTGTGTGTACACCCATGTCTGCGCATGCACATGCGTGTGCTGTATTCATATTCGTTTCCATCTGGCTGCAGCATCACTGTTAAATATTAATATATCATAGAAAAATTTCCATCCCTGTAAGAGGTTCTCCTCACTGTAAATATTTGCCTGAGATAGAAGTGGAGGAAAAATAATTCAGTGTTTTTCTTATTCTTGGGGGAGCTTGAATGTGGGTCTGGAGTCAAATTGATAAACAGCTTTATCTCATAAATTAACCTCGAGGAGCGGTACCGTCTTGCCAGGGCATCAGGTGAGAAGTGCTGTGTGGCTGTGCACAGCTCAGGGGCACGGAAAATCTTTGTGCTGAGCCCACAAACACACGGGAAGGGAAGAGAGAAGATCATCACAACTTACAGCCTTGGTCACTGTCCTAGCGGCTAGGCCTGTGCCTGCCTCTTCACCACATATTCTTGAATTTCTAGGTCAGTTAAGTATTCAAAATGCTAATGTGCTTATGTAATCAATAATTCATTTGAAAGACAAAGACATAATGACAGATTTAGTGCCAGCATGAAAGATCTTAGAAAAATCTCAGAGGGTGACTAGAGCAAAAATCAGTAATAATGTGAATATATTGGCCACTTTACCAGTTTCGGAAAGGATTTTATTTTACTAATAAAAATGATTTATAATACACAGAATTCCTTTGTAGAATATAACATGTCTTCCCCATGAATTAGAATAAAATTTGAATGAAGAACACAAGGGGACAGCTTAAAATAATCATAAAACAACGTGCAAAGTCTAGCTCCCTGTCATAATCTTTAGATGTGACATGATTTCTTTAGAATGTCATATGCCTATTAATATGATTTAGTTAATCAAAAATCTTTTAATGAAGAGGCAAGACTCCGTTTATAGTTTAGCGTCAGTGACTGTGAAGACTGGCAAGCATTTTGCCAATCCACTTTCTACCATATGTTAAGTCAGAATAGATCACATAGGAATGGAAGAAACATATAACACACACCACATACATACACACACACGCACACGCACACACACACACACACACACACACACACACACCTCTCTTTCTCTCCTCTCTCTCTCTCTCTCTCTCTCTCTCTCTCTCTCTCTCTCTCATATGCACACTACGCTGACTGGAAATTATTTGATTATCTGAAGGAATTCCAGGCCTGAAGCGCTGGTAGGCCTACAGCTTGCTCTCTGTGCCTGCTCACACACTGGGAAAGATACGTTCAGGTCAGTTTTCTCTACCAGTTCCATGCACACTCAGCCTCCTTGTCTAGATTTGATAGAAGTAGATTCACCTAGTCCTGCTTCAATTTGATAGATCAAGGTGATTTGATAACCATGGGAGGCCAATCTCTGAGGAGAAAGGGAGGGGAAGGGGAGAGGTGAATTGAGAAAGAAGGACTGGGAGAGGAGAATAGAGAGGAAGCTGTGATCTGGATGTAAATTAATTAATTAATTCAAAAGACTTATCCAGGGCAGATTTGTCCTTGGTGAACAATCTGGAGAACACAGACATTTCTCCTTGTCGCTTCAGGGAATGGCACATAAGATTGAGTGTCACAGCCAAGGGTTTCCTGCTTGTATGGTGCCCAAAATTCTCCCAAATGGTAAAGGTGTTAGGGAAATGATTTAATATGCTATATATGAGCTAGAAAAGAAGGTGTGTGTGTGTGTGTGTGTGTGTGTGTGAGTGTGTGTGTGTGTGAGTGTGTGTGTGTGAGTGTGTGTGTCTGTGTGATCAGTTAAGAGATTTCCACTAAATGAGCATAGTACAATGTGAAGTAATATTGGGGTGGCTACTTACATGCTTTTGTATAAAACCAATATAAAATTGATTAAAGTACTCTTGATAGCATTTGTTAAGTCTCTGTGTATCTGCAAAGGAAGTTGAAAGCCAGTGAGAAAGTGGGTAATGGCCAGTGTGTAACCGAGGAATGTTTTCAACCACAGACCAAGTCGTCAAAGTGTAAATCAAGGAAAGTTTTCTATTGATTTCTCTAGAGAATGTTCTAGAGTGACTCCCTAGGCCCATGTAGACACACAGGAACACACAGAAGCCCTCCTTGCACACACAGCAATGAGAGAACCAAACCAATGCTTATAGCGCTGCACTGTTTCACTCCTGTGGGATGAGAATGTCCTTGTGTCGACTCTGAGGAAAACAGTTCTCAGGGTAACTAGATTTGGAAATTCGCTCACAGGCAATAGTCAGGCGAGTTAGGTCTGGCGTATCCAAACCCCGGCGTTCCTTTTACTGTTCAGGGAAAGGCAAAGTCATAGTTTTAGGCTTCCGCAGAACACATTCATGTTAAGGTTTTAGATGGGAATGTCGCTTCCTGCATGTTAAGATGTGAGATAGTAATGTCACTTGCTGACAGCTCTGTGAGAAGAGGTAAAGTCAGACTGGAAGAATTACCTGAAGCGAGTAAGCATGTGCTTGTCAAGTGATTTGCCATGTCTTAAGTGAACTGAAGTGAAATACATACTACTGCCATTTATTAATAGACATGCACAAACATACAGTGTATTAGTCAGTGATAATCGTGTAATTAATCTAGTATAACTAAAATTTATTGACTACAAAATATATTACAATATAACATACAACTAATAATTCATGTATTACTGTTATTGTAATTTATATTAACAGCAATATATAAAGAAATAATAACACACGTGTTTCAACTAGATGCACATAAAGCAAGTGTATATAACATGAACAATCTACAGATCGTTAAATTGGATTTGCTTTTTACCAAAGTGAAAAATTAACTATGGGTACACCAGAAAGAAAGTATAAAGGTTTCTTAAAATTAAGAACATAGAAAGCTATCCTAAGTGATTGGTAACAGAAGCCATAGCACTGAGCTTCTATAGTTATATTTAAAATAGAGAAGACAGGGCTACAGCAAAAACACGTAGAATTCAGAAGGGAACACTATTTGCTACGTTGGCACTTTAGATGTGGTCCTAAAGGTAAGATTCTCGAAACATACATGGCAACCCTTTGTTGTACCGGTAAATCAATTTTCCTAGATCCATAGATAAATCAGGCAAATTATCACTAGCCACACAGAAAATTTGACAAATTTAGTTCATTAGTTGATGTACTGGCCATATGTGGATATTATACCAAGCGATTAGTTATTATTCTTTGTTTCCAAGGACAAGTATTACTTATCGAATCTGACTGCACAACTGGCTAGTATTAATGTAATCCAAAGCCATTAAAGAGATTATTTCTGCTAAATATGGTATAGTAAAAAAAAAACACATGTTTTCTTAAACTTTAGAAAGATTCCTACATAATTCACAAAAGGAGAAATCAAAGAAAGATTTAGAAAATTAGAAATAAAATTTCCAAGAGAAAAGTTTTGTTTGACTAAGTTCAGAGACACACAGCACTTCTACCCCGAATCTGGAGCTAAAGATAAATCTTAAAAGTGGAAGACAGAAAACCAAAAACTCAGCAGAAAAAGAAATCATGAAAATGACTTCAATGCAGATATATTCTCATTAAAGAATTGTTGCTAAGGACAGATAGTTTGAAAACATAAGTAACAAATTAAAATTCTGTTTGTCATGACTATCTGTATGTTGTTTCACTGGGTCATAAATTTGGAAGAAAAGGAATAATTCAGTTAGAAATAGGCAAACATTTGATGGATAGGAAATGACTTGTCCTCTTTTCCAAGCATCATGAGAATTATACTAATTTTTGCTTATTATGGAAGTCCTCCTCATGAAAACTGGAATCAGCTATGATGACAGGTTGGGAAATTATGGTCTGGGGACTTGCAACCAGTGAGTCAGTGAACACTGTTCTAGAGCGCTGGATAAAGATATCTCTGTGTGTGTGCTTTCCTTTCTCTCCCTCTTCTTTCCCCCTCCCTCTTCCCTCCCCTCCCCCTCCCCCTCCAACCCGTCTTCTCTCTGAGCCCAATCATAGTGCGGTTGCATTCTGTTCATTTCACTGACCTGATTTCCTGCTGTCCCAAATGCAGGTAGACGTGACAGAGGACAAGAATCATGTCATGGACTGAGATATTGAGTTGGATTGAGACAGCCTTGGGGACTTGGGTTATTACCAATAGGTGTGGGTGTGGCATGTGTTCATCCCCTCACCCCGTGCTTCTAACCTGAGACAAGTGTGCATTTGGCAATTCATTCCACAGTGAGCACTGGACATGCGCCACATATAAGGGTTAGTTTTAAGGCATGGGCTACATCTCATTTCTTTTTCCAATCCCAAGCATTAGAAAAGCAGCTGTCTGCTGAGACAGACAGGGGAGGAACTGGGGCATGCATTAACACGTGTTGGTCTTTGGTGGTTTCCTAGAGAAGTTGGAAAACAAGAGACAGCAAGATCCCAGTAGGAGCGACAGACAGAAACTAGACAGAGACCGCTCTTCTCCCCACAGCCTTCGGCCAATTTGTTAGGACCACACTCCTTCTATCGAACAGTAAGTTCTCTTTGCAGTATCTTTGGGGATACAGCAGGCGGGAAAGTATGAATGTGAAGGGAGCTCTACCAGCAGATAGGGCTCGGCAGAGCTTGGCACTCTCAACAATGTAGACTTCAGATCCTTTAGGAGACAAATAATACCAACGGAATAAGGCATGTATCAGCCTGAGAGGAGGAGCAAGAAGAGGAGGCAGAAACGGAGCAGAAGGAGAGGGAGAGAGAGGGAAAGAGATCAGCAGGTATGGGGAAAGCAACAGAAAGCAGCTTTTCAGTTTAGGGAGAATTACACGCTAGATCTCCATTGCAAAATACGGCAGAAATATTACACAACCTGTCAACAGTTTGAAGAAGTAATACATTCGCATTATTTGTATTTGTCTTCCCGTGTGTTGAAGAAGTATTTCCTTTGAGTCTCTTACCTGAAGCAAATCTCTAAAATTGCACATGATCTCACTTCTCTTCAGGCCTCATGGAAGAGAAAACAGATCTGCCACACGCCTCTGCTGACACTTAGGTTACTAATAGTGTCCTTGTCTGACCGGTTGGGCTTGTTTAAGAATCTAGTTTTCATCAACCCGGAGGGCCATGTAGAAAAGAAGAGTTTGTACTGACATGACGAATTCAAGAACAAAACCACAACACCACCAACGAGTTAACTTCTGTGTTCTGTGAAGAATCTATGCCAAATGATTCCCTCCCAGCAGAGGGGTGCAGGGAGGCGTTGTTGGAAATATAGACATCAGGTAGGCATTTTCTTCCTTAAGTCATGTTTTCTCCTCTTGGCATATAGAGAGGACTCTGGTTTCCAGAGCCAAGGGCTGAGGTCAGTCTGTAAATCTGGTCCACCAAGAGATTATAAATCAACGTGTGTTCTTTTTTATTTTAAGTTTAATAAATGATAAACATGACTTTCTTCACCTCAGAATGTATAGTACATTCACAAAGAAACAACCCCAAGTGAAAACATTTTTAAAGACTGCAATGAAACAGACTGGGCGTAGATGTCATTGACGTTGAGCCGTGTATGGAAACTTGGAGACAACTCCAGTCAATACATACTTGGCTCAAGGTAAGGGAAGCTCAGGCAAAAGCAGGCTGCAGGCTGTAGGCTGTAGGCTGTAGGCTGTAGGCTGTAGGCTGTAGGCTGTAGGCTGTAGGCTGCAGGGTGTAGGCTGTAGGCTGTAGGCTGTAGGCTGCAGGGTGTAGGCTGTAGGCTGTAGGCTGTAGGCTGTAGGATGCAGTCTGGTGTCCCTTCCTCCCTTTGTCTTTTGTTTGACTTAATTACAGTTCCTCCTAAGAGTGATTCCTTGGGTGCAAATGCAGATCATAGAAATTTCAACATTATGCTCACTTTGAAAGCTGCCAGCGAGAAAATATTTACAACGTTTATGGTTCAGCATTGTGCCTCTCCCATGCATACCTCTTCTCATGAATAGGTGCTAAACATTGTGGCTTTCTGCTATCATAACATAATATGGTGTAAGTCATGGTCTGAAGAGGCAATGCTTATTTTACCTCAATGTCTCAGGGGTTTTATGCAGTCAGTAGTTTCTTGGACTCATTCTGCTGGGCCAGTAGTGCACAACACATCATGATTGGAAATGCATTCCTCTTTAGGCTACTAAACAGTAGCAGTGGCAGATAGGAGTGAAAGAGGGAGAGAAGGAGGGAGGGACAGGAAGAGAGAAGGAGGAAAGGATGAGAGAGAGGGAGGGGGAGAGAAGGAGTGTTAAAGAGAGGGTAGTTGGGAGAGGGTAGAACTGATTCCCAGTATCCTCTTGAAGTCCTAGAGAGTGGTAGATAGCTCAACCTTGAGGAGAATGTGGTCCCACGGTGAAAACCGCTAACACCATTGTTCGAGTGATATTCCAGATTTTTTTTTTAAGTGAGGAGATTGAACCAGAGCCTTGCATATCTCAGGGAAGTGTTCTACAGAAGTCTACAGACCCCAGGGGATTCAAGATGATCTTACCCACAGCATTTATCATTCCTGTAAGTGAACAGAGAAAATTTCTATGCACTATTTATTTTTAAATGGGGAATTATCATAAGAAATATCCTGAGTCCTCGAAGTATTTGAACCTCTAAACCTCTTATTACGCATTAAGACTGCATGCAGTTCACAGGTGGCTTAATGAGGCTGGGCTGAATAGACAGGAACAATTTAACCTTGGTAAACTGGAATATCATGGTTAGAACAGTTTGATAGCAATTATTCGTCAACAGGAAGGGACATGGAATTAACCTTACACTGTGTTGCCTTTGGAAGTTTGCCCTTCAGTGTCCTTGCTTAACATGTGTTCTTAACTGTTTTACTACAAGCTTTTATTAACAGTAAAACCAAGTGGCAGTTATGCTATTTTTGTAATTTATCCTTTCATGACTGGTTTTAAGTATAAATTTAAATGATGTCGTATCTTGCATCTGCAATTAGGCTACTTGGTTTTCAGACAAAAAATGTATGACTAAATAATCATATTGTACCTCTGAGATTGCATACTAAACACAAGGGCCATGTGGTATGTGTGAATGCATGTGTGCAAGTATATGTATGTGCATATGTATATGATGTACATGCATATACATGTTTGCAAGCATGTATTTGTATATATATGTGTGTATGTGTGTGCATATGTGGATATGTGAATGCATATACGTATGTATGTGTGTGTACGTATGTATGTATGTATGTATGTATGTATGTATGTATGTATGTATGTGTATGTGTATGTGCTGGGGTCTTCCCTGGCTGAGGGTTTAGTGTCCTTGTTGAGAGGCTCAGAGAGGAGATAAGGATTTTGCATGGTAGGGAGGGAGTCAGGTGAGGGTCAGGGGAATTTTGCAGCTCTGACTTGGTAGCAATCAGACCACTTCTGTGGCTCTGACTAGCAATTAGGCCATTTCTGTTGCTCTGACTGACTAGCAACCAGGTAATTCTTTATTTATACAACTTTCACAGAACAGACAGACTAATGTTTATCCAATGGCCCAGAATACATTTGACTTCTCATTGTATGTCCAGGGGTACAAGTTCAGTCACAGAAAATACAAACAGAACAGATTGCTTTCTTATTTTCCATATAAGTCCAGGTTAAAGAATCTAAAGAATATCTCGTCCAAAGCAAACACATATGTTATATGACAGCCTGCTTTTAGGCTGCCAGCATTTGCAGTTTTAAAACACTCCAGACAAACAGAAATGATCTGAACTGGTCTGTTTATGAAGAGCAAATACAAATGCCTAACTTCTTTGACTAAACGTTAGTCAACCTCTCTTTTTTACTGAGTTCTATCCCTCTAGTGGTGGATCCTGTAAGACCTCCCATCTTTAAACTACATTTTCAGAGCTCTTCAAGCCTTTAATAAGAAAGACCTTGAATGTGTAACCTATTCTCCTGGCCAGCCAGAGATTGTCAATTGTCTCTGTTTACCCTGCATCAATTATACTGTTTGCATTCGCTCGGGGGGCAGACACCCCAACAAGTTTCCTGGAGTAATGGCCTCATTATTTATCTGTGCTTAATGATCTCCGGGGCATAAGGAAGACTTCCAGATAGGGGCCAGAGAAAGTTAATCTTAAGAATTTCCTATAAAGGCGCAGACATATGTTTCCCTCAGGAAAAGACATAAAATGAATTATAATGCAGAAAAGTCTCCAAGAATGCGATACACAAAGACTGAAAACCTAAAGACTGAAACCTAAAAGTTAGAGGTAGAAGGAAAGCGATCACAGAAATCGGCTCAGAATTGCTAGAACTGTGTCTAACACAGAACAAACAGCTGTGCTGGCTTCATGATTCTTGCCGTTCCCAGTGGCTATGACTGTTGGCTGTGCTGTGTGTGTGTGTGTGTGTGTGGGTGTGTATACCGCTGCTGCGTGGTTACCGCTGCTGCGTGGTTTTATGCTTGGATCATTTATGTTTACTTTATGTTCTTTTGTTTTTGTGCTTCATCGCAGGTGGAAAGATTTAAAAGTAGCAAACCCAAGAACTTCCTAAAGAGTTCCCAGGATCTGACTTAAGGAATCAAAGCCAAGGTATGTATCGATTTTCTCTGTCAGTGTCATCACCCCGGTCTATAGCAAATCAGATTCTTCATTCAAAACGCCTGGTTATCAGCCACCACTCTTGCTCTAAGTGTAGGGAAGACATCACCATTGGCCGTGGACTTGGGAAAGAAGTTGACAATGATTCCTAAAACTTAATGCAAAGAATCGTGATCAAGCTTTGAAGCTGACTGGGGCGTATTTTCTACATGCTCAACATACCCCTTGCTCTCTTCTCAATGTCTCTGCATAGAACCTTTTGGAGCAGAAACTTATCCACTAAATACAGACAGACTCTGACAGATCTAGCAGGCATGCAGTGGCTGGTTATTATCACGTAGTGTGTGGTTCAGGGAAGCAGTAATTCTATGCTATCCTGAAATGTGTTACACACAACTTCCGCCTAGTGCCACAGCATGCTAGCGACGTGATGGGAACCGCTCAATACCTTGGTGAAAATTACAGGCAGCAGGATATGAGTGTGAAGCTATGGTTTATACATTTCTATTTTAAATATAGGAAAACGAAAGAGACGGGGACGTGTCTTGATAAAGTTATCTGCAAACCAACTGTGAGACGCACCGCTGCTATATTAAAAAGAGAGTTGTTGGTCCTTTCTTTCATTTTGGCCAGGGATGATGGGGAAAGAATCAACAGAATATAAACAAGAACTATTAAGCTCTCGAAAGTACGATGTGTTTGAATGCAGGATAAAGGAACAAGCAGTTGCTGTTGATGTTTGCAAGGCTAGTGCAAGCCAAGAGTCTACATGGTAGTGAAATCAATCCAATCGCTTTATTTAGAAATCTTATCCAGTTACACAGAAGGTTCCCTGAAGTCCAGCCTGGATACATGCACAATAGAGTGAACCTCATTAAAGGCAGGGGTGACACTTGCATCCAGCCTTTTGATTTGGAACTTAGTTTTGAAGAGGGATATTGCCATTCCATAGTTCCAAGGGGGTGGGGTTATCTCGGGCCCTGGAACTTCATCCTCACTGTGCTCTGACCCAGCTTAGAAAGTACAACTCCTGCCTTTTGTTGTAGAAAACGCTTGATTTTCTATGTTAGATGAAATCTTTTTCTGCTCAAAATATCTAGGTTCTCCCTGAGTAACGCAGTGTCACCCACACAGCATACTCATAATCTCTTTCCATGATAGAGTTTCTGCTGATCATTTGGAACTCTGATGAGAGCCATGGCTCTGAGTCTAAGCTATAGACAATGGGATCTAAGCTACAACCGGCTCTGGGTGTTTTATGTATAGGGGCACCCTTTCTTTTTGAGCACAGCATATACAGCCTCCTGGTACTCATCATCTTTCCGACCATTGCATGGCGATAGCAGCTGAGCAGCTGCTCTGAACTCAGCCATACGATGACAGGGAGAGCCTCACTGGACTGAGCCACCTGCCACCCGGCTAGCTATGGTTTAATGCAACACATGCCCTTCCTTTTCCTCATTTCTTTCTTGGTTTGAACAGTACCCAAATCTTAAATAAATCCTAACTTCAGTCCTGAAGATATGGTTCTGCAGTTCAGAGTATACACTGCCTTTTCAGAGGACTCAGGTTCAATCCCAGCACCCGCACAGCGGCTCACAACCATCTGCATCACCGGTCCCATGCGACCTCCTGCCTTCTTTTGACCTCCGCAGGCAGTGCATACACATGGCATGCAGACAAAACACCCATACACACAAAACACGCTAAAAATAAACATAGTTTCCTATGAAAAACTGCATTCCAGCGTAATCATTAAAGACAGGAGTCCCACAGTTAAGAAAAACCATTTAGAACACAGAGACTGCATTCTAAAAATCCTAGAGACTGATACTGACAATTCTGTAAGAAAACAATAGATTTTGCCTTAATTTCTTTTTCAGATTGACTCACTGGCTAAAGAATGCTTAACCTCTATCAGCTGCTTAGAAACGTTCAGAACGTAGAGACAACACTGGGAGATGATGGAGGGCGATGACTTCTTCATGTGTGCACCAAGGTGAACTTTGGTTTTTTATAAAACCTGACTTTAGACAAGCGGCTTTAGCAGCAAATGCTTTTTGGGCATCTTCACATGATCACATTAAAGCAGGTCAGTTACTGACGTCAGCCTGGTTTCGAAGGTCGGATTAAGGACGGTGTTTTCTTATCTGAGTGGATATTTTCAGATAGCTTCAAAATGGACACCCTTAAACTGAGGGAGAGCAAGTGTTCTAAATGAGGAAACCGATTTCAAGTGGAGGAGGAGAGTCTGAAGACATCACAGCATCGCCTGGGAATTAGCTCTTCAGTTGTGGTTCTCTGTCCAGGGATCTGATGGTTGGCAACCGGGCCAGAAGAATGGTAAGTTTTTGTGGGAATCTCACTGATCTGGAGAAAGCAGTGTGCGCCTGACCTTTAAAGCTATCTTCAGGATGGGACACGTGTGTGGAGCCCACTGGAGAAGGATATGATTTGTCATTTCCTCAGCAGATGATGACTGTAGGATAAACAAGTAGTTTTCAGGGCATAATGGATAAATTAGAATACAGAATTCACTTACTGAATAGTGACCCTACGAGGGGACGTGCGGATCAGCCAAGCTGGCCACAAGCAACTCATTTCCTCTGGGTTACATGGACAGAAGATCCCAAAGGGAAGGGACAGGAGGAACAGTGAATGAATCTCTCCCCTACCCTGACAACGTATGTGCCAAGGAAATGGTATCTCTGCCTAGGCAGGGAAAGTTCGAATCTCCTTTCTAGGAGGATTTGTACTGGGTTGGGAAAAGGCAATGGTCAAACTGTCTGTTTCTCTGTTTTCTCTGGTCCTCCTTTCCCTGCAAGGGACTTTTAATAGCGAGCACGTGTACGAAGCAGAGGGGCACTGCTGTATATCTGGTGAGTCGGCTGACTCTCACCCTCAGTATCTTTCAGCCTTTCCTTCCATAGTCACCACCAACACTTCAAAGGCCTAGCGTGCACTCTTCCTTCTGTCTTCACCCTGACTTCCAAGCACACCCCTGCTGCACTGGAGCTGTCTGGAGACCTGGGGTCGAGAAGAAAGCTCAACTCCTGGCTCTTACCAGAGAGCAAGAAGAACACAAAGGACTCCTCAGGTCTAATTTATAGTGTTCTGCTTTTTATATTTTTTTTTCAGATCACAGATTAAAGCTCTATTAGCCACCTTAATTTACATTTATAGGTTCAAACAATCACTTTACTAACACTTACGTGCATAAATAAAGAGAGGCTTGCCAAGAGAATTCCAAGTTCTGAGTTTGATTCTCCAACCCTCAATAACAAAATGGCATGTGAAACTCTATAATAATATTTGCTTTCTAAATTCTATTGAAATTAGTTATGTCTAAAAACAAACTTCAGAAAGGGAGCATCCAGTCAAAACCTTTACGATGCTATTGTCCAGTATTGATTTTTGGAATTAGGAATTAGGACCAGACCCTAATTATTTTAGTGTGTCGACAAGAGCAGACAACTCTTATCTCAAGTCTTTAGGTCAGAGAACAGACTCTAAGTGCAGCTATAGACGCATGTTCATGACTCCCTTTTGTCAAAGAACAGGGATAATCCACGCTTACGTTCTATATACTTGCCGAAGCCTAGGAACAAACTGGGACACTGGGATTTTCATCGCCTGTCAGAGTAAATTACAGACTATCTGGACAGGATAATCTCAGACATCTACAGAAGCAGAAATAAAATTGGATGATCATGTGAGGGAGAAAATGTAATTTCTTTATGTCATGGTTCCTGTCAAAGTCACCCAATAGGAGACAGATTAACAAGAGAGAGGATGACAGATTTACTTGATAAAAGTTATACACGGCATAGGACCTTTCATAAACGAAGACCCAAGGAAACAGACACACTTGTGTATCGTCAGCCAGCGTGCCTGGGTACAGCTCTGTAGGAATGGGGTTCGACATCAGCAGGGTGTGACCTAACAGTAATAAATAGCAAGTCCCATTTGCTCCTGTGTCATTAGAGATAAAGACATTTCTCCGGGCACGTTAGCCTTACACCTTACTTCGAAGGAAAGGCCTGTGTTACTGTTTAATCTACTGTAGGAGTAGAGGTCAGGAGAAGGTCAGAGGGTGACTTTCCTCATTCTATGACCCCTTCAGATGTCATAATGGGAATGGTGGCGTATTCTGAACCCAATCAGCAGAAAATTAAACAGCAGCTGCCCCTGGAGAGGGGGACGGTGCTGATACGGAGGACGTTTGAGGGAGGTCTTCATGATTTGGTTGAAATGTTCCGTATCTGGACAGGATTACAGTCCTGTGGCATTTTCCAGTTCACAAATCTCCATGTGCACACTACCTCCGAAAACAACAGCAGCGATGAAGGAAGAGTGGGACCTTTGTTCCCTTCTGCCTGTGACAATGGGCGGTCAGAGAAATGCATCATGACACTGCCACCCTACGCCATGCTCCAGACCAAGTTTCACTCTCTATAGACTTGTGATATTTTTGTCTATGACCGAAAAAAAAAATGAAACCTATCTATTTCCAAACATTATTATTTGGCAAGTTATGCCTACAGTTTTCAACTGAGTGTTCCTTCTCTAAAATATACTCTTCCTGGAAATAACTATAATTTTAATAGAATTTGAAGAGTAAGCATGGTCGCGTGTTTTCACACAGTTGGATAGTTTACGGCATCGGGGGATAGGTTTCAGGTATATAGACATGCCTGTTGCCTGAATATCATATATATTTTAAACACCCTCATTATTTTTTAAGGAACATTATTGGTTTAACATAGGTAACTCCTCTCGATTCCTAAAACAGTAGGAGTGGTGTGAATATTTATACAATCTGTGGTATTTCGAAACTAAAAATCACAGGAGTCCAATGGTCAAGGTTTGAAAAGTCCAAACCTTAGTTCTACATATTTTGAGGAAAGGGTGTTGGTTATGCAATCCCTACCTTGAGGAAGCAGAGGGGAGTGGTTTTTAAGACAAAGAGGTGTCCAGGAAGAGGGTGGTGGGAGGTGGAGTTTGGGAGAGGTGAATCAGAGTGTCACTATGAAGAGAGAGCAGTGACATATATGAGAGTCTAAGTATTTGCAAAGTTCCAGGCTCAGTGGTCTTGCTAGACCTTTGCACATAGGACAATTTGTTGAAGTCGGTGTTTTAACCCTCGATGACACATGCGACTCCATAGGACTTTTGCTCTCTTTTCAGAATAAATGGTCTCCTTTTACCCACTTCCCTCTCCCCCCGGCTTTCTTTTGTTCCTATAGCTGAAGTTTTGTACTCTTACCTTTGACAACTGACTCTAATTATAACGTTCTGTGGCCATCTAATTTCTATGGTCATCACACAGATTTTTAGGGTGCAATTATAGGACACGGAATGACATTCATACCGATGTCACAGCCGAGCACGAACACGATAAAGAAACAAAACAGAAGTCTGCACACTCTTGGATCAAACCGATATTTTTTCTTTCTGATAATAGTTTTGTTCATTTGTTCATTTCCTTATTTGAAGTATCTAACCGTCTGTGCGCCGCTGGCGTTTTCCAGACAGAGTCAGATCACAGAAAAAGGAAAGCATGCATTCAAGCTTTGCACTGCTGGGAGAGAGGAAAACAGGGCGAGTCCATGTTTGCCGAATTCCATCTGAGGTGGTTGTAAATGACCTTGCTTCTGTTCTTTTTCTGCTGCGAGGCAAACCTGCTTTTAACTGATGGAGAGCGCCACCTTGTGGACACGGAAGGCTTCTCCAGTTCCTAGTTTGTTGCTTTTGTTTGTGGGTGTGGATTAGCTCAAGTTTGCCTCCTGATGTCAGGATAAGCACCATTCAGTACAAGCTGACCTCCAGCACCCCTCCAGGTACTAGGTTTTCACTAATCACAAGACATTCGTTTTGTTTGCCTGGGACAGGAGACAGTTGGCCTTTCCTGATTCTCATGACCAGAATCAAACGAAGATTGCAGTTTCTTAAGAGTTCTGGTTTGTGTCCATTTTATGTATCCAAGGAAAAACCATGGTCACTGGTAGTGCAAAAAAAAAAAAAATCCCTAAGCAATTAGAAATAAATTACTGATAATTTCTAGGTTGGAAAGTTACTAGGGTCGGGTAAATACAGTCTTTAAAATGGGTGTTCAGAGGCGAATGCCAGCAGCAAATCACTGAACTGAGAATAGGACCCCTGTTGAAGGAATCAGAGAAAGAACTGGAAGAACTTGAAGGGGCTCGAGACCCCATATGTACAACAATGCCAAGCAACCAGAGCTTCCAGGGACTAAGCCACTACCTAAAGACTATACATGGACTGACCATGGACTCTGACCTCATAGGTAGCAATGAATAGGCTAGTAAGAGCACCAGTGGAAGGGGAAGCCCTGGGTCCTGTTAAGACTGAACCCCAGTGAACAAGACTGTGGGGGGGAGGGGGGAAAGGGGGGCAGGGTGGGGAGGGGAACACCCATAAGGAAGGGGAGGGGGGAAGGGGATGTTTGCCCGGAAACCGGGAAAGGGAATAACACTTGAAATGTATATAAGAAATACTCAAGTTAATAAAAAAAAAGTTATAAAAAAAAAAAGAATCTATGCTCGAGGATATAATGAAAAAAAAATGGGTGTTCTTTAAAATGGGTGTTCTATTTGTGTTGGGATTTGAGAAAAAAAATATTCAAAATTTAAGGACCTGACATGCCAAGTACTTTGAATCAGAAAGTACAAGGACATTGGAAGGACTCAGAGGTCACCTCAGAACCAAGGCCTCTCTGAATGCATTAAGTAGACGTTCTGTTTAACATAACTCATTTTCCTCCATCATATTAATAGTGGTCTATCTGTCTGTCCGAGAGCTCAGCCTGCAGACTCACTCAAGCTGACCTCTTGGCTTCCAGGTGTACAGTGTTGTAGAGTTTGCTCTTTACCCCGTCCCTTAAACCAGTCGCGTCTCAATGCTAATGTGCGCTAGGGCCAGTCACACCACTGCCCTGCACTCGAAACCCCCAGTGTCAGTCCTTAGGACTTGCCGTGCTTCCCTTCAATTAGCTTAGCTCTGACTGGTCTGTGTAAGCTCAACAAAGTGATATACTCGTGGACTCGATCTTCCGGAGGCCTCAGATCTCTACCTTTAACTGCATTATATGCATACAACACATATTTAAGCTTGAGATTTATTTTGTCATCAATCTGGAAATAGCTCTTAACTTTTTACAACTAAATATGCTAGCAAATTTATTCCAAAAAATTTTGAAACTTTGACATTTTTTTGTTCTTCCTTTCTATTTCTGTCTCTGTCTTTTTATAGACAGACAGACACACAGACACACACAAACACACACACACACACACACCACCTATTTCTTCTTATGAATTTTAACTTATTTTAGTTGCCTGTCAGAATTCTGTACTTTCTCCTTTGTATATATTTCAATCACTAATAAATTGTTCATTTTATGTGCAAGTATCTAGTGTCTGTGTAGCCCAGACTTTGCAAACTTACAGCACTGTTATTTATATCAGCACTAAGTCATGATGTCCATTGGTAATGCCTAGAACATCAATAAAAAGTGCTTTCCTAGTATCTTTAAATATTTTCCACAGCGTGTAGACTTCTGCTTTTCATCCTACAGCCATAACTCACATTAGTAAAATGAAAGTTTGTATCAGTCACAGAGAAAGTTCTCAGATTTGTAATTCCGTGTGGCAGCCAGAGAAGCAATAGCCAGTGGGATTATGCAGTTCACATGGAAGCCATTTCCACAGATTAACAGATGCAAAGCGATAATTGACAGCGTGGGGATAATGACGTTATTTTCTTGCCGTGGGCATCTTGAGAGCTCAGCCGTCGTCCATCACCACCCGCCTTCCATTCTGCGTGCTCACGGAGTACAGCTATTCTTTCTTTACACCCGGTTGTACTTCGGAACAGGAGAAAGTTTAGGTTCTATTGTGACCTTTCTGAGTCTTTAAATTCTATTTTTACCATGAACCTCAAAACTTAAATTATGGCAGTAATAATTCTTGCTACATCCTGCCCTTTCCAATGGTATTCCTGAAGACAGTGTTGGAAATTAGTCCATACCCAGAGAAGCGATAGAGAAGAAAAGGAGTTTTTGCTGATAGATTCCTAATTGCATTTACGAATTCATACTTTTAAACGAGTCTGGAATTTCTACCACTGTCTTTAGCAAACATCGCATCGATTCCACCACACCGTCTCACAGCACACCGTACCTTCATGTGTTTTGCCGGGTCTTTGCTTCCTCCGCCATCAGGAACGCCGTGAGGGAGCAGCCAGCTGCTCGGGCCGTGTGTAATAATTTACTAATCATCAGTGGGTTTTGCTCACTGTTGTCTTAGCTTATCAGCTGCTGCACAAATGAAACTGCCCGTTCCCATGATTTGTTTTTTTGGGCACCGTAAGCGACTGGTACGACTTCTCTCAAATTTTCCTGTTACCGTTTCCGTGTCAACACCTGTTTTTGCTGCGGCTTAGCGAGCAGTGGGTGGTAACAATGACCTGGGTGTTTAAACCTTGCTGCTTCACCAACATCCAAGAGGTGGTATGTATGAAAGGTCCAGCAAAACAGGCCTTTTAAAAGCAGTCAGTCTTCGAGACTCTTCCTCAGATGTTGCTGTCCGTGCGGAACTACTCTCTGACTTACGTCTCTGTAAGAGTACTGGCTTCGTTCCTCTCTTCAGGTTTAGAGTTCTATTCAGCTCTACTGAAAACTCTGATGACATCTTTTTAAAAAAAAAATAATCTAGGGTTGGGGATTTAGCTCAGTGGTAGAGCGCTTGCTAGGCCCTGGCTCCAAAAAAATAAAGAAAAAAAATAATCTTAAAGTTTAACATCATTAAAGAGAGTTTCCACGGCTTATAATATACCACATGTAAAATTAAATTATATTAAAATAAAAACACATTTAAAAAAAGCATTTGTCAATTTAATTTAAAAAAAAAAATCAGTATCCAATACCACACAGTGAAATACTTAAGACATTTTAAAGGAAAAACGATGCTGTGTGCTATAACCAAAGGAACATAATGGCATTCATTTTTAAACTTTATGAAACATTAATATGTGGATTCCAATGGCTGGTTTTGATTCTTTTTCAAGACGTGGTATACTTTTATACTCAGCCTCTCTCTATTGTCTGTTTGGAAAGGGACTACTATTTTACTAATGATTTTGGTCCTGTGGATGTTGCTACTTAATATCACACAGAAAGTCATCAAGCAGTGATTGCTTACATATTAGTTACAGAAGCAGTAATCCAATTAATAAATACTTAATAGTAATCCGATTAATTTCATGTAGAATTACATTGAGAGTCACTGATTGTTTCCCAACATTATTTATTTCTGTGACTTGGAAACAAGGAACTTTGTTTATTTGAAAAAGTCAGCTCTGAACCCCATTTTTTAATAGGGTTATTTGTCTCCCTGTGGTCTAACTTCTTGAGTTCTTTGTATATTTGGGATATAAGCCCTCTATCAGTTGTAGGATTAGTAAAGATCTTTTCCCAATCTGTTTGTTGCTGTTTTTGTCCTAACAACAGTGTCCTTTGCCTTACAGAAGCTTTGCAGTGGGATGCGGAGTAAGAGGAACTCTCCTCCATTGCTGCTGGGATTGCATACTGGTACAACCACTCTGGAAATCAGTCTGGAGGTTCCTCAGAAAATTGGACATTCCACTACCTGAGGACCCAGCTCTCTTGGGCATATGCCCAAAAGATGCCCCAACATATAACAAAGACACATGCTCCACTATGTTCATAGCAGCCATATTTATAATAGCCAGAAGCTGGAAAGAACCCAGATGCCCTTCAACAGAGGAATGGATACAGAAAATGTGGTACATCTACACAATGCAATATTACTCAGCTATCAAAAACAACGACTTTATGAAATTCATAGGCAAATGGAGGGAACTGGAAAATGTCATCCTGAGTGAGGTAACCCAATCACAGAAAAACACACCTGGTATGCACTCATTGATAAGTGGATATTAGCCCAAATGCTCAAATTACCCTAGATGCACAGAACACATGAAACTCAAGAAGGATGACCAAAATGCCAATGCTTCACTCCTTCTTTAAAAGGGGAGCAAGAATACCCTTAGGAGAGAATAGGGAGGCAAAGTTTAGAACAGAGGCAGAAGGAACACCCATTCAGAGCCTGCCCCACATGTGGCCCATACATATATAGCCACCCAATTAGATAAGATGGATGAAGCAAAGAAGTGCAGGCCGACAGGAACCGGATGTAGATCTCTCCTGAGAGACACAGCCAGAATACAGCAAATACATAGGTGAATGCCATCATTAAACCACTGAACTGAGAACAGGACCCCCGTTGAAGGAATCAGAGAAAGAACTGAAAGAGCTTGAAGGGGCTCGAGACCCCATATGAACAACAATGCCAACCAACCAGAGCTTCCAGGGACTAAGCCACTACCCAAAGACTATACATGGACTGACCCTGGGCTTCACCTGCATAGGTAGCAATGAATATCCTAGTAAGAGCACCAGTGGAAGGGGAAGCCCTTGGTCCTGCTAAGACTGAACCCCCAGTGAATGTGATTGTTGGGGAGAGGGCGGTAATGGGGGGAGAATGGGGAGGGGAGCACCCCTAACGAAGGGGAGGAGAAGGGGTTAGGGGGATGTTGGCCTGGAAACCGGGAAAGGGAATATCAATCGAAATGTAAATAAGAAATACCCAAGTTAATAAAGATGAAAAAAAAAAGAAAAAAAAAAAAGAAAAGGTCAGACTTTTCTGGGTCCATGTCCTGTTCTAAATATTGCTATATTTCACTTCCCAAGCCAAACTAGTCATATTCGTTAAGTTCACCAGTGAGTGACCTAAATCTTGAAGCTCTCAGGACAGAGAAAGTTCAGAGTAATAGATACAGGGTTTACAAAATTTAACACTTCACTCCAAATAATAGATCTTTGTTGGTGGCAGGGACTTTACTCGATTCTTTCTCCTGAAATAAGAATCTGACTCTTTCAGTACTGAGCACCCCAAGCACCCAACACTAAGGTCTGTCTAGTCAGTTCCTGAGTGATGGTGGCTTAGCAATTAAAAACACCTGCTGAGCTAAGAGAGGACCCAGGCTCTGTACAGCATCTACATGCAGTTCACAACAAACTTACCCCCAGGGGACATCTGATGTCCTTTCTGGACAAAGCATGACCTTGCATGTGAGGTTCACATACTTTTACACAGTTCCCACACACATACATGAACTAAGTAATACCTAGAAGTTTTTTTTTTTTGTTTTTTTGTTTTTTTTTTATTAACTTGAATATTTCTTATATACATTTCTAGTGTTATTCCCTTTCCGGTTTCCGGCAAACATCCCCTCCCCTCCCCTTCCTTATGGTGTTCCCTCCCACCCTCCCCCATTGCTGCCTCCCTCCAACAGTCTAGTTCACTGGGGGTTCAGTCTTAGCAGGACCCAGGGCTTCCCTTCCACTGGTGCTCTTACTAGGATATTCATTGTTACTTATGAGGTCAGAGTCCAGGGTCAGTCCATGTATAGTCTTTAGGGTAGTGACTTAGTCCCTGGAAGCTCTGGTTGCTTGGCAATACCTAGAAGTTTTAAGGGAAAAAAATAGTGTCCTTTTCACTCCAAAGATGGTTGATTTAGCTCTCTGATAAAACTCTCCTCTATTTGCTTTTTTTTTGGAGATATAGTTATGATTTCATAATAACTTGCCTGTTGAATGCATGTGTCAGATAATAACATAGACCATCAGAACTAGCATTCCCTGGCTGAAGTGCAGAGAGGAAAGGATTCTATGTGCAACTGATGTGGTTCTTGGAATCATATCTAGGGATTCATGCATTGTTAGGAGCCATCTAAGAAAGGTTAAGGCTAGCTGATGACCTTCCTATAGGAGGCCCACCATCTTTGTGTGGTCTTCCATGGGTTAGCTGTGAGAAGCAAGGCCCGGAGAGACTTCAGCTCAGAATTGCTTTTGTCATCCAATATGCCTTTCCTGTCACTTTTACATACCTTAAGGATTCCTAGGTATTTGCTCACCCTATTGAGCAGACTTCCTGCAGATCAAAACAAATAGGAATTTTCATGAATTAATGCTGTTGAGATGAACTAGTGATTTTATAGGATTCCTGATTTGATTCAAATAATCTTAGAAAGTTTTAAGAGATGGTTTTGGTTGTTTTGCTAGAAAGATGTAATAAAGTTAGAATCAAGAATAGAATGTGTCTACTCCTCGTAATAATCAGTAAAGATTGCATCATGAGAAATACAATGAACTTTCATAATTACACTAAAAAGAGAAATAGGCGTGGGAAAATTTGTGTTTAAAGAAAAACATCTGAGTCCAAGGATGAAGCCACAAGTGTGCACTATGATAAGGCAAGATTGTGTAAAAACTGTTGTTTGGAACTTATAATGAGCTTACAGAATGAAACACTGCTTTGAACTTGTTAATGATACCTTTCTGCAACTCCTCTGTTTTTGTAACATTTTATCTATGAGGTAATTCTTTTTCACATAGAGAACTTTTGTCTAAAATTTATAAAAAGATGAAACCAATATAGAAGGGTGGTGTGGCCATTTTCAGTCTCATTGTGTGTGTGTGTGTGTGTGTGTGTGTGTGTGTGTGTGTGTGTGTGTATGTGTGTATGTGTGTGTGTGTGTATGTGTGTGTATGTGTGTGTGTATGTGTGTGTGTGTGTGTGTGTGTGTGTGTGTGTGTGTGTGTGCTGTCCATGCAAGTGACATCTTTGCTTTCTTTTGTTTTCTTTCTGGTTCAAAAAACAGTGAATGAGCTCTGAGTCTCTTGTCTGTACAGGAAGGGTTTCCTGTCTGACTCACCGGAGAAAGGAGGTCTAGCAATGAAACCTTAATTCCCTGGTGCGAAACGGCCTGTGTTGATTCACCAGAAACTAGTACTTATTCAAGCACAATCAAAAGATAGTTAAAGACTTTAGTTTCCCCAGTGCTTATTTAAGCAAAGAGGGTTAAAGAGATAAGAAGCAAACAGTTTTCAGACACAGAATAAACAAGAGAGTGTCAAGTTTCCAGAAGCCATTTAGCCCCCAGTACAGTTAGAGAGAGTTACAAGGCCAGAGATCATCAGTCTGTGTTCCAACAACTCTGTGTTCCACATCAGCTCTTAAACCTAAAAGCCCAGGGCAGAACCCTAACAATGCATGTAGGCAAGCGCTCTACTGTTGTGTATTGTGTGTTGGAATGAGGCTTTGTGCATGTACTTACAGTTGCCCACCTTCCAGGAACCAGAGTTACAGAAGGACATGAAATATCTGATGTGGTTGCTGGGCACTGAACTTGGGCTCTTCGCCAAGAACAATACATATTAACATCTGTGCCACCTGACCAGCCTGTTTATCATTTCTAGAAATGAGTTTTTATAAGGATCTCTGACTTCCACACTGAGTCATAGACCTTATGGAAACATGGTACTAGGTGTACCGTTTCTGTAAATACTGTTGATAAACTTGCTCCCATCCACTTAAAATATCTTTCTGTACATCAATTCTTTGTCCTCTGCACATGTCAATCTGACACGAGTGCTTCTATATCTTGAACCTAAAATGTTTGGTAAAATATCCATGTGTTAAAGTCTTGTTTTGGTGCCGTGGAAAATGGTTGACATGTTAAGGGTTAGTGTTGAGGTGGGGTTCTGTGGGAGGCAGTTAGCACATTGGGAGCATGACTATGCAGAGTTGCTATGATCCCAAATACTTCCACTTTGAATTTTTTTCCCCAGCCACAAACAAGTGAGCAGCTGTCTTTGTCACACAATCCCTTCATGCTCTTCTGTCTCACTACATGCCCCCAGGAATAGAGCCAACTGCAACTGCTGTGATTGACACAACATCCTAAAACCAAATCCTTCCTTCTTTTAAGTGAATTTATCTCAGGCATTTGCTACAGTGGCAGGCAGTTGGTAAATGCAAGTGCTCCACTCATTAAAATTAAGTGTATATATACTGCTGCGTTGAGGCTTGTGCCTCCATACAATTGATATTTGAGCTGATGAAAAACTTATTCTTTACTAAAAAAATACAAAAAAACCCCCAAAAAACAAAAAGCAAAACCAAACCAAACCAAAACAAACAAACATAAAATGGGTGCAATGAGTCCTATAGCTTGGTTGTCAGATATTGTAGGAAGGACAAGAAACTTCTTAGTGATGCAATGAGGGGACAAAGCTAAGGGTTGGATGCAAAACCTGAACTCATGGTTACTTTGAAGATTACGAGTTAACACTAAAGCTTGCAAGGAAGCCTACATCTTGAATGAGCTGTCCAGGAAATGACCAGAAGCTGTGGAGGAAAAAAACTATAATTATCTATTTTTATGTGTGATGGATGTGCATGAATGGATGGTGTCTGTGTGTGTGTGTGTGTGTGTGTGTGTGTGTGTTTGTGTGGTGCTCATCTGTGTGTGTGCGCTCATCTGTGTGTATGCGCATAGAAGCCAGAGGTCAACATTCCTCTATTTAGACATCCTCTCCCTCCTCAATTCTTGAGCTATGGTAGTACAGGATGATAGAGATTTGTGTTAATTGATAACCTTCTGCTGTATCTGGAGCTCACTATTTCAACTAGATTGACTGTGCAGTGAGCCCCTGGAATCCTCCTGTTTGGTGCCATAGTGTTTGAGTTCCTACAGGTATTGGATGTCACACCTATCTTCTATATGGGTACTGGGGTCCCAATTCATGTCCTCACACTTAATAGGGCAAGCACCTAACCCACTGAATCATTATAGAGACTGGAAAAGATGTATATTTGCTAACTCCCTTATGAAGTTATTCTAAGAATAGGGTTAGAAAAAAATACATAAATATAATACCACAGATGCAAACAAGTGGAAACTATAGCTTAATTTTTGAATATACAGGCACAATTTCTGTATGCGGCATTTTTTTGTAAGAACTCAAACAACAATCTTAACCAAGTTTACTTTAATCTTACAATGTTTTTATTATTAAAATCCATTAATTGTGTTTGTATATTACCAACCAAATAGGGAAACCTTGAGATTATCTCAGTTCACATAGAAGCTTTGCATGTTACATGACTGTGTGTGTGTGTGTGTGTGTGTGTGTGTGTGTGTGCCTGGGAGTTCACATGTGTGTAAGGTATTACATGACTGTGTGTGTTCCTGTGTGCATTCTTGGCCCTGTGCATAACTATGGCAGTCAAAGCTTGACATTTACGTGTCTTCTCTGTCTGCAGGTTCTTTCACTTGCCAGGACCTCACCACGTGGGCTAGGCTGGCTGAGCAAAGAGGACCTGTTTCTACCTGCCCAGTGCCAGAATTACAAGTATGTCCCATTACATCCAACATTACTTTGTGGGTTCTTGAGGATTGAACTCAGTTTCTCCAGCTTGCATAGTACTCGGTGCGCCCTAGACTATGGAAACTTTTATAATTAAAACTGAAAAATAACTGAAGATGAAAGGTAATAGGCAGGGAGGTGTGACTAACAATTACCTAATAAAATATCTGGTGAGATAAATTACATAATCCTTAGGTTAAATCCATTTCTCCCCATTATTAAAGATGTATTGCTTTGACTTTATGTGCATGAGTCATTTCTCTTGTATGTCTATGCTCCATATGTTGGACTAGCACTCAAAGAGGATAGAAGAGAGTGTTTTCACATGTGGAACAGGATTTACAGACAGTTGGGAACTGCCATGTGGGTGCTGGGAATCAAACCTACATCCTATGGAAGAGCAACCAGTGCTTTTAACTACTGAGCCATTTTACGAGTTGTATTTTCATGAGAAATTATATAAAGCTACTAATATCACTTCTACTGTTACATCGGAAACACTGAAAAAACATACAATGTGTTGAAAATAAAAGTAATTAAAAATAAGTGAATTACATTATAATTTGATGGTATTGATAGTTTGTAAGGAAAAGGCAAGGAAATTTCTGGGCAAACTGTTAAAGTATTAATGATTATAAACTAAACTTATAAAGTAACAGTGTTCCGTATTTGTAATGAATAATTTAAAAAGTGACAGTAGACAGACAGTTTTAACTATGACTGATACAGGAACAATAGTTGTTATATACACACATATGCATGTGTTCTTGTTTGCATGTGCGTAGGAACTATGGGTGCAACCAATCAGGTGTCAATATGAACCTCTACATGCAATCGTGTATCATTGTCTATGTATGTGGGAATGGGTGAACTCTCGTTGCTTCTGCTTGCCTTATAGGAGGGATGTCTTTTCAGGAAAATACCCCAAGAAATGTTTCAAAAACATTTTTACCGTGTTGGCAAGCATGCCATGAACAGTAAAAGCCACTAAGAGGAATATTTGAATACACGGACATGCAAATGATTAAAATTAAAAGAAGGTTAAAAGAATATATGAACAAGAATTGGGAGAAAAGGGACTCTGACCCTTTTACGTTGTAACGATGTTCCCCAAATCCATAATCAATCCATGCTATCAAAACGGCATGCCATGCTGTAACAGTGAAAGTAACAGCCACCTAACAACTTCATGTGCATTCTCGATCTGTGTTGATAGGCAAGGCACTCCTCCTGTGCCTGGCATGTGAACGGTCAGTCTTGTAACAGATTTGCTCAAGTTGTACCAATGTTGACTTTTAAATTTTTTTAATCTTTTTATTTACTCTTTTTTTAAAAAGTTCAGACTTGATCCCCTGCCCCACCTTCTGACTGTCCCACATTCCATACCTCATCCCCCATCTCATCCAGGATGTCCTCATCCCCACCTTACCAGACCTCCCAACTCCCTGTGACCTCAGGTCACTTGAGGTTAGGTGAATCTTCTCTGACTAAGTCCAGACTGGGGAATCCTCTGCTGTATATGTGTTGGGGGCCTGATATCAGCTGGTGTATGCTGCCTGGTCTGCTCAGTGTCTGAGAGAACTTGGGGGTCCAGGTTAGTTGAGACTGTTGGTCTTTTTAGAGGGTCACCCTCCTCCTCAGCTTCCTCCAGCTTTTCCCTAATTCGACCAGAGAAGTCAGCAGCTTCTGTCCATTGGTTGGGTGCACATATCTGCACCTGACTCTTTCAGCTGCTAGTTGGTCTTTTGGAGAGCGGTCATGATAGGTCTCTTTCTGTGAGCACTCCATAGCCTCAGTAGTAGTGTCAGGCCTTAGGGCCTCCCCTTGAGCTGGGTCCTAATTTAGGCCTGCTGCTGGACCTCCTTTCCCTCAGGTTCTTCTCCACTTTTGTCCCTGCAGTTCTTTGAGACAGGAACAGTTCTGAGTTATAGTTTTTGACTGTGGGATGTTAACTTTAAGTATGCACCTCAGTAATTTCCTCTAGGATGTTTGAATGAACATCTTGAAAGATCAGTGACAATGAATCGCATTGGTAAGTTATGTTATATTTGGCCGAATTCTGTAATAATTACAAATCACAAATGACTTCAGGTAAGTAAGGGCTAGACTAGTGTAGTTTATTTGGACATTGAGCACTAGACAGTCTGTTACAGATATGGGAACCTTACCCAGTATTTATCGATTTACCTAGTTGTTTTGTGTATGTGTGGTTTGTGCTTGCATACATGTGTGTATGCGTGTGTTGTGCACCTGTGTACATGTGTGCTTGTCTCTGTGCATGTGTGGAAGCCAGAAGTCGGTTTTACGAGATGTCAGCTTATCAGTCTCCATTGTATTTTCTTGAGATAGAGTCTCTTCATTGAATCATGATCGGAATCTAGACTGGCTGGCCAGCAGGACCCTGGAGTGTCTGTCTCTGTGTATTCCCAATTTCTCAGAATGAAAGAAAACACCGCCATGCTCAGTATGATGTGGGTGCCAGAGCTCTGCAGTGAGATTCCCTGGCTCTATTCAGGTATCACTTTACACACAGGGCTACCTGCCAGACCTAGGATTAGAAGCTTATTTATCAAAGTCGAAAATGAGGAAATATAATCAGTAGTGAAAAGGTATAATGACCCCTGTTGTGTAACTGTGCAATTTTCTTAATTTAATACAGTTAGTTTTTTTAATTTATTGAGTTGTAGATTCACATCAGTCACGCATGGACAGACAGACATAGGACTTCCACCAACTCAACTCCTTTTCTTCTTTGTGGGGCAAAACTTACAACAAAAGGAATTTAAAAGGGGGAGGTTATTTGGACCTCAGTCCGAGGTTACTGTCCATCACTGGAGACTTGGGTCCAGACTTGTGTCAGGAAGAACATTGTCAGTTTTCCCATTGCTGCCATTTTAAAAGACGATTGCTTTGATGAGTCCCCTTGTTCCCTCACCCAACAGCCTTCTGAGATATTTTTCCATACAGCTTCCCTTCTGGAAGAAATTCTGATGTTGTGTTTTAATTTCTAATTACCCATTATGACCATTCTTTGTATATCACTGAAAGGAAGTTATTTTCTGCTAATTTGATCTCTTGTTTAAAAGGTCAAATGCAGGAGATCACTGTGGTGTGTGATGTAGGAGACAGAAATCACTGGACACGAATGGCCTTTGTCTTGTATTTTATTGACTGTATGAAACAAAAAGTCACTTTGATATGACAACAAATTATTCTTGGAAGAATCATCGCGATACTCTAGAATTAAGTTTCAATGATAAAGAAAGATCATATATTTTATATATTTTTCTAATTTTAATCTGTTGGTGTTTTGTCATGTCAGCTTTGGCTTGATTTTTAATAATTATGGTTTTGGTGTCCCTCATTTCAATTTCTTTTCAATAACGCATGACGATGGTTTATATTGACTTTGGTACTGTTAACATTTATTCATACTAACTTATGAAGATCATACTTGGGTACTGAAAGGAAAGAAACTATGCAATCATGATTTTTAATTTTATAATCACATCCTTGTATTCTTTCCTTACTCATTTAATTTTAAGCATATGTATATTGCAATACATCTATACTGGCCAATTGTCTGAAATATTCAGAAGTGTATATTTGTCATCATGAATGCAATTTTGGCTTTGAGCACCACATTTTACATAAGAGACACGTTAGGTCAAAATGTTAATTTAGTTCTGGAACCTTTCCTTTCCATTCCTCATTGACACAACCAATTTTCTCTGGTCCGTTTTAGCCTTTCAAGTTCCTGCAAAATTCCTCTGGAGGGCACTATTACCATAAGCAATACGAATTAGCTCCTGAAGGCTGAGACTGGGAAAGGCATCGGACCTTTCAAGTCATTCACCTTGCTTCGAATCTTCGAATTCTGGACGACAACTATCCTTCTCCTTAGGGAAAAAACAAAACAACAAAATAAAAATATCCCTTTTGAGGGTGCTAGAAGCCATCTCAGATAGTCCACCTTGCGTGGTAATCAGTTCCTTATACTGTATAGGTGTGGTAACGAATTCTAACGGTAAGGGGATCCATTGAAATACTTACATAAGTAGAGAACACCAGGTCACCAGTTTATCTTTAGAAGTGTGGTCTCGAAGGTTTCAATTCTTTGTACTTGAAATCCTTTTCAGTTATGGTTTACACGAGAGATGAAAGGTATTTGGGGATTTCATAACTTTCCTAGTAATGATCAGAACTGAAATGCCACATCACGCGTCACAGAGAGTGTTCCTTACAGGTTGCAGAGAGTGTCTGAGATGTACTGTCTTTCATTTTAATATCATATTAAACACAGAGACCATGATTTCTGACATTTACAAACTATCTGAGTGGAAAGGGGGATGAAAGAGGTAACCAGAAGCAACAACACAGTAAGCATCCCGATGTCTCTGAAAACACTCCCACCTTGCACCTGCCCATCCGCTCATGCCCAGTTCTCAGCTGCTCGCAGATATGATCAATTTTATCATCGACTCTTCTACCTGAAGCAAATGATGGCCTGCCAATGAGGCTATGAGAAGTAGATCGTTTCCTTCCAAGGGAGGCAGCTTTTCTGTTTTCCTGGTAGTTTACAGAGTTGTGCTAATGGGTTCACTATAGAGAGGGACCCAAGGTGGTCATGGATAAGGGACTCAGAGTGGCTGTATCTTACAGGTTAGATATTTTGAGCTGGGAGAAACTTCTTGCACAGTGAACTCATGCTGTGAGTTATGTCCAAACGCTCTGTTGACTTAAAGTTGACATTCAGCATTTAACCAAACAAAAAATCCACATTTGCTTTAAAAGAAAGATATTGCAACAAATTTTCTGGGCCCGAGTCACCTCCGGTAAGAGCATACAGTGGGCATGGGACTGTAGCTGTGAAATTGCTGCTTAGGGAAGTTAATAAACACAGTACCTTCTTCCTTGGACGGTAAACATTGCCCAAAGACTCCTGGGTTATAGATTTGTGTGCTGCCCGGTGGTGCTTTCTGGAAAACTGACGTAAACTTTAAGAGGCAGGACCTCAGGAAAGGAAGTTTGGTCAACCTGAACATACCCGTGAAGGCCATTGCATGGGATCCTGCCACTGTCTTCCTTCTTCTAATCCAGGGGAACGACTTGCAGTACCCCAAAGTTCTCTTCTGTGGAATGCTGGACCCCGTGTCCCCAAAGTTACATGACCAAGCAACCAGGAACTAAAACCTACTAATCTGTGGCCCAAGCTAACCTTTCCTTTGTCATAATTCCATTTTCTCAAGTATTTTGTTCCAGCTGAATAGTCTAACAGAGCTCAGAAATCCCTACGTGCACTTACATCGATGCGTCTGAAGCTCTCGGTCGAGTGGTTAATTAACAGCAGCTCTCTTTTTCCCTGAGAAAAGAATTTGAGGGTTCAGTGCACTCCTTAGTCAGATGACCAATGGTACTCTTCCGACAAATGACAAAAAATTACTCCACATTGTGTTTGGAACCACACAACAATCCTGAATGGCTGAAGTGGCCTTGAGCCCAAAGAATAGAGCGAGGCATTTCATGCATAGCTTTGAAATGGTTCCGGCATGAAGACATATGCAGACCAGTGACAGCGGGTAGAGCGTTTAGAGGCAAATCAACATCTATACAGCCAACCGATGGTTCGTTACAGTGCAAGGGAAATGCATTGGAGGAGGGACAGTCCTGCCAACGGGTGGTACTGGCAAAAATGTGTTACCTATCCAAAGAATTCCTCAATCATACATGTTAAAAGAAAATCCAAATGGATGAAAGACTTAAACATAAGATGTGAGAGAAAGAAGACAAGACCCACCCCTCTCGAGCACAGAAAACCAAAGTAAATTTAGATATACATTATTACTAATGAAATCCAGCTTTACAGCAAAGGAAACAATCATCAGAGTACAGAAATAAACCACAAAGCATGATATATATATATATATATACATATATGTATATATATATATATATATACATATATATGGTCTAATCTCAGAGCATTATGAAAATGGTTGGGGAGATGGCCCAGAGAATAAAGTGCTTGCTATACAAAGAGGAGCTTTGTATAGCAAGTTCAAAACCCCCCAAGGCCAGGTAAAACTGGAAGTGATATTTGGGGGTCTGGAGCAGCAATGTCAGAGCTTCTGTGCTGAGGCAGGAGACTCATCCCTGGAAACTTTCCTGAGGGAATGCTAATGTGGGGCATCCACATAGAAACAACAAGACACTGTGTCACGATCCAGATGGGAGGTGTGAACTGACCCCTGAGGCTGTTCTACCACTTTCACGCACATGCTGTGGCATTCGTGAACCTGCATTCACACGTGACCATGCACACACGTTATATATGCATGCACACACACACACACACATGAATCCTGATAAAGTAAAATAAAAAAAGTAAACAAAAATGAAAAAAAAAAGGAACCCTCCCAAAACAATGACAAGCGGTTTAAAAGTCATGATGAATCCAAAGAAGAGGCACATGGCCAGCAGGTGTGTGAGAAAGTGCCTCTCATCACTACTTGTCATGGAGATGCAGGTAAACCCCACCAAGGCGTCAGTCCTCCTTCTCAGAGTGCCCGTGACAAAGACTGTGGATGCAGATACAGGCAGAAGGTGTGGAGAAAGCAAACGGTTACACTGTTGCTGGGAAATCAACGAAAACAGAATCACCACATGCCCTAAAGTTTCACTGTTCACTTATACTCAGAGGAAAGGAAACCAGTGTGTGGAAAGACGTACATTCCCATGCCTTTACACCCCATCCAGAATTCCCCAAAGTGTCCATCCAAGACTGAGCGGATGAGAAGGACTTGCTGTGTAGACAATGGAATGCCATTTAATCACAAACCCCGAAATCTTGTCTTATCCTCTGCCACAACCTCAAAAGAACCGGAGACCACTCTCTTCAAGAACCATGCACGGCATAGAGGCCAGTCATTCCTCTAAGTCCTTGTGAAATCTAAACGGTGAACTCAAAGAAATGCAAGTGCCTGGATAGGGTAAGAGGAGGGGAAGGGAGATGGTGGAAGAACCTGTAGGAGTCGTTTCACTTTGGAGTGACTAGGGATGGTCTCTGGAAATATTTCAAAGAGAATGATACTGAAGGCCTTTGCTATAAAGAAATATATGTGTTATTTTCCTTGCATTTGGGGACTAAATATTTGATATGAAGTAACGTGAAAAAGAAATGACTTAATTGTCGGTCACATTTGGAGGGAAGGCAGTCCACCGTGGTGGGTAAGACTCTGAGATGTCAGCAAGACTCTGAGATGGCTGGTCACATTGCTTCTGTCCTCAGGGAGCAGAGTGGGCAGGAAATAAGGTCAGATTACCCCCCCCCACACACACACACACAAGGGCTCCTCCTAGTGACCCACTTTCCCTAGTGAGGTTCTCCCTCCTAAGAATTCCACAGCCTCTCAGAAACAGTGCCACCCCTTGGAGACCAAATGGTCCAACACATGAGCCTGTTGGGGACACAGCACAGTAGATTGATAAACTGATAAATGCTTGAGAAACTAGCTAGACTTATTATGTTATACAATGTTTAAATGTATTCAAATTAATTGTTCCATCCTCTAAATTGTATACTTTTTATTTTTACATATCTGTTTAAAATATAGTTAATTGCAATGACATTAAAAGCACCCAACTTTACTCCTTTATTGTACAACCATACCAGATAGCTAGCTGTCGACCACTTTTTTTTCCTTTTCCTTTTTCACTTAACTGTGAAAGAAAACTTCAAATGTTTAGATAATCAAAAGAATTCCTAATGGTTTGCATCTCTGGACAGAAGGCATCTGAACATCTTCCCTCTTTTCCTTAGATAACACAATAGATTGCTTCGGATTGAAATGTTGTGGCACCAGGAAACATTGCAGTTGATGTGATATAAGTTGAGAAATGTAGCAAGTGTAGCCTCTGTACCTGAATTAATTTCCCCAAATAAGCAGTCTTCCCAGGTGAAACGTGTTCCTTCCACCTCTTCTTTCCATAGCCTTATTTCCTCGGAATCTTTCATCATTTATTGCATTTGAAGTTCTTTCTTTCTTTTTTTTCAGGGGAAAAGGGGAACTCTTTGAACTTTACAAACAGATATAAATGGGAAATGAAAGGAGGAAGGTCAACTCTCGGGCTGCTAACCTTCGCCGTGTCCTTTGAAAGGGGTCCCCAGGTAGCCTTAACTTCTGCCAGCTCGTGTGAGCCTGGCTTGCTCCTGGGCCTAAGCCTAGTTGGCAGAATGACAGAGGTCAAATCTTCACACAAATGAACAATTTCCCTGATAAAGTGAAGCGGACGCTTAAGAACGGGCCCTAATGAGCAGCCCCCTCTCTTTAGCTCCCACTCCGAAGCATCCCCAAGGTTCCCGGCACAATTTCGCATGACCTTTAGCTGAGGCCGTATTTTACCAGATCGCCAGTTTCTCATCTCCTTGGAGTGCTTGCTGAACTCAGCACTTAGGAGAGACCCAGGGTGCACACAGCAGGTGTTCATTATCCATCATGAAGAACTACCTTCCTCTCTCCTAGGCCTCTCTGTCTCCCAGTACCCTTCCATCCAACTCTGACGGAGTAATGAAAGCCTGGAGAATGTTCAGAGCTGCCGAAGACCACGTCGGACTCGTGTGGGCTTCTTCCTAGGGCAAAGGTTGTTCTCCACGGTTTCTCTATTTCTTCATTAATTAAGCAGTGTCACTGTAACATTAAAGTTGTAGGAAGCAGAGTATTTATTCTCTGGGAACCTCAAACCAGGTATGTAGCCACTCCATTCTATTTAAGAAGTAGGATTGTGTGACAGGTGATGTGAGGTGTTACTCACATTGCCGGTATGTTGGGTTAATAACTGCCTTTAATCACGCAATATTGGCACTGCTAAGGCAAAACCCAAAACACGTATAGAATCAGAAGATTTGCAAATGGCGTGACATCTATACAGTCAGATGATTTTTCTTCTACTAATTACCTATTACATAATAACCGCATGTGGCATGAAGGCAAGAGACCTCTATTGTGCTTCCATGTGGAAAAATACTTGGGTAGGACTCTGTCGTTTTCTCAGTCCTTTCACATGGTCTCCTACAAAGACAGTTGCTGTGAGTTATTCTAGAAGACCTGAGGGACCTGAACAGACAACGTGAGCTGTTTGTCTTATAACAGCCGTGCTAGGACGAACTTCTCTCTTATGAGGGTGCAACTTGATTATGAGATGAGAGATCTGTTAAACACATCACAATCACAGACAGAAGCTACCTACAACAGTCTTCCCATCCCTACCAATGAAACCGCTAGGTCTGGACCTCCCCATGTCTCATCCACGTAGGGTTTTCATTCAGCTGTAAAGAGAATGTGGGAGAGAAAGGAAAGGTGGGGCTTGCAGAGGACCCCAAGCCATGCATTCATCCATCTTATTTATTTATTTTTGCGTATGTGTGAGGACATGTGTGTGCAGGTGAACATGTATGTCAGAGGTCAACTTCAGATGTCTTTCATCAAGATCCATCCACCTTGTGCTTGAAACATGACCTCTCCTTAGCCTTGGGCTCACTGCGTGGGTGAGATTGACTGCCTACTGAGCCCTGAGGTTCTGGTTGTCTGAGCTTTCCCAGTATCAGTGTGCCTCCATACTCCTGCCTCTATGTGGGATCAAACCTGGTTCCACATCCCCTGGTAGCGAGGAGTTTACAGGCTGAGTTGTCCTTAGGAATGCTTTTCTCCAGTGTTGGTAAAACCCACTGTCTCTAAATCTCTAATTCTATCAGACAAAATCAGAAGCAAACACTAAAATACAATTTCAGTGTGCTGTTTATTTTAGATCTGGCAGCACATACGTGCCGTTTAAGTGATGTGTAGGTCGATGGCTGCAGTACTCATTTGTAAGCCTGCTCACATGCTTCTGTCCGTGTCAGCTTCTCTTCCTAAGTTACTTACATCACTCTTGGAACCAGGGAGTTTAAATTAAACGGTAATCAGAATTATTACAAAATTTATCAAGAGTGCACCATACGGAATTATATAGTACTAGTATTTAATTAGATATTAATTAGTGACATATTTAATTCACAGAACTAAACGCAGGTACAGGGCTTTATTTATATTTTGAGGCTGAGGAAACAGGCGAGAGAGACGGTAAACATATTTGCATAGGATGCCCAATACCCTAGTCCTGCAACTGTACCACTCTGGATGTAGAAACAGGAGGACTGGGAGTTCAAGACCAGCTTGACCCATTCAGCAGGATCCTATCTTAAATGATGCGAGCTAAGGTTGAATTCAGAGTCATGCACCAAGTGTTGGCCACTTTGTTTTCCTGACTTCAAAAACTAATCTGGTTATTTCTCATGAAAACAGTCGTCCAGTAAGTTTGACCATAAAACATTACCGTTAGACTCCCTTACCTCACAGCGATTGCATTTCATGGGTATTTCAAATTTCTCCAATTTGAATTTTATAGATTATAACACAAGATACGCAGGCAACACATAGAAGTTATAAATATATATCTTCCCCTAATTTATCTTTAACACCGTGAAGCTGATGAACAGCCTAGCTTGTCAGGAACAATCACCTGAGAAATTGGGAAGTCATTTGAAGAGTTCGGATCACCAGTTTGTTCACAGTGAAAATGAGAATTAAATCCAGGTGTGACACAGAGGAAATAGGGATGGTTTTATTTATGCGTTGCTTGCTTTTTGACATAAGATTTAGAGTCTATATTTCAGGAAACGAACACTTGGGCTCAGTTTCCTCTAGGTTTACTAACCCACACTAAGACTATTATACATTCAAATCACTTCTAAGTCCCCTCTGCTCCCCATCAAATGTAAAACTCCCATCAACAGGAACATATACCTTGTCACCTAAACTTTTCCGTGGAGTTTGCGTAGCTATATATTTAATACATGCCCCGTGCAGCAGGAGCTGGGGCTCACAATGACTGGTTCCATCTGAAGATGGCGGAGCACATCGTAAACACCTGTCCAGGTCTGCCGAGGATCAGAAGACTTTTCGGGATTTTGAGCTTGACTGTGGCAATCAATACACTGTTTGCCAATCTAGGAAGTCTGGTTAACCTAAGAAGGGAAAGAAGATTCCAGTGGAACAAGGGTTTTGCAATGCTAAAAGCAGAACGGACTGTGTCCTTATTTTGACTCAGTCATAGATTCAAGGCGGTATCTGTGGTCACCATATGAGATTAAGGCTATCATTCTCTTATTTATACAATCAAAGAAACACGAACACAGAAGCTTCCCTGGGAGTAGAATTGCATGAATCAAGGGGGGAAAAAAGAACATCTGGGAATTGTGAGACTGTAAAGCAGTATGTATTAAAATTATGTATAAAGAGGTTCAAATGTCGTGTTGCTCATGATCCTGAAAAGGTGGGCTCTGTTTAGGAGTTGTGTCTGGTCCAGAATGGATACAACGGAGTGACACGTGGAGCACCACCGGTGCTGACAACTTCCCTTCAGCAGGAACGCGGATTCTTGTGAAAGAAAGGCGCATGGACGTTGTTAGTAAGTAGATTTGGACAGATGGTGTTTTTATTCTGATAAGTAATTGTCAGAAATTTTTAAGTGAGGATGTAACCTTCTCTTACCCAAACTCAAGCCTGGTGTGTTAGATGCCACACTCACATTAACTGGAAGAGAAGGTGGAACTCTGAGAGATTATAACTCTGTCTCCTGATAATTCCTAATGACTCCAAAGAAGCTGGGCACAGGGGGCTAAGGAGCAGAGGCACGGGGAGATGAAACTGAGCATGCGTAGCACATGATTGACTGCAGCCAAGGAGAGAGGGGGTGTAAGGCTGATTAGAAGCATGCTTGCATGGATGAACGCATAAAGTGTCATTCATTAACAGTGATTTGTGAGTCGGGCAGTGAAGCAAAACAGACCCAGGGAGAATCGGGGAACACAGCCATAAGTGATTTAAACATGAGCATGATTCTCTACGATGAAAAAACTGACCGGTAACACTCTTCGTTATTTTTGGTATTGTACCACACGTGCCTAAGGGGAGCATATCAATGGGAGCGTTAGGAATTTGGTAAAACGAGCCTGGTTTTAAGCAAACCCAAGTGTTGGAGAAGCCCAGTGGCAAAGTGGAACTCTGCCAGTTAGGGCCACAGTACTCAAAGCCGTGTATCCCAACACCATAAAACCATCGGGCGGGATGAATGAATTAGTAGCCCTTACATTGGCTTCAGACATGACACATTTCAGAGCCTTAAGCAGTCTACTCAGGAAATATTTCACCAGGTTGATTCATCCACTTTAATTATTATTCACAAAATGTTCGCATATGACACAATTTACTATAGAATCAGCTAGACATGAACAGTATAACTCCTTTCCACCAATGACTGCTGATTTGCAAGATAGTAGTTAAAACAATGCTGTCCCCAATCTGACTAAACCACTACCCAACGAGTACACATGGGTAGACCCATGGCTCCAGCTGCATATGTAGCAGAGGATAGCCTTGTTGGGCACCAATGGAAGGAGAGTCCCTTGATCTGGCCAAGGCTGGACCCCACCAGTGTAGGGGAATGTCAGGGTGGGGAGGCAGGAAGGAGCGGGTGGTTGGGGAGGAGAATCACCCTCATAGAAGAAGAGGGAAGGGGAATGGGGTGGGGGAGGAGTTATGGACAGGAAACTGGGAAAAGGAAAACATTTGAAATGTAAATAAAAATATCCAATATAAAATATCAGCCATGTGCGATGTTTCAACCTGGTATTTGATTAGCATTTACTAAAGTGATGGGCACTTCCACAAGGTGTGTGATGTACCTGTATTCACACACACATACACACACACACACACACCTATATGAACACACACATAGATGATAAACACATACAGAAATATATCTATATCTATCTATCTATATCCATGCACACATCCACATACATATATATACACATTCATATATATATATATATACATATATATATATATATATGCATGTGAATACATACATACATGTGTACACATATACACACAGACATTCATGTACTCTCCTCAAAGAGGTCAAAATGTCAAGAAAGGGATATGAAACCAAGACAATTAAAAAAAGTTTATTTGTTTTAAGCCCACTAAATGCAAACTTCATCCTTGTGTCCTGTCCAAAAATAAAAGACAAACACAAAGCCTTGTCCTTTGTTTTTGTTATAAATGTTCCTGGTGGTACTATTTGCAAGGCAGTTCTTCATATCGTTACAAATGACCTACAGACTAATTAGAAATGAATCCTATTACTCATAGATAATGAAAACATATCTTTTAGATGTGGTATCACTGTATATTTAGATGCTGACATGATACCTGGATCCACCTTAGAGATGAGACCTTTAAATTGAGAATTGGTGGTCTAGAGTGAACACTTGCTTCTCACCTCATCCACTAACATCAATACACAACCCTGGAGTATTTCAGGTGAGTGAAGATTAGCAAACCTTTGGATCTCTCATTACATCATTACAATCCACTGCCGGAGTCATTTATGATGTAAGCTATTTGTCCCCAGACTTAGAAAAGACAGATGGAAATAAACACTAATAACAGAAGTAACTGTAAGATGTTTGGAAGGATTCACATTATTTTCTTTGGACAGTTTTGAGAAGCTTGCAACAAAATCAATGGAAAGATACTGATGGGTATAAAATATGATTTGTGGGATGGCACTAATCACAGAGGGAACTAAAACCAAACAAAAGATGACAGCTGACAGACATCCAACCCAGATGGGACATAAGTCCTTGGTCCTGTGCCCCAGCCACTCCTTCTCTTTCACTCTGTTTTTTGTTCCATCCCCAGAGAGATGACTGGTGGAGCTATGTCTTCCAAGTGGAAACATCATCCCCTCTTGGAGGAAGGAGGGAGGGGCTTAGTACTTAGAAAGCCAAGGGAGTTTCTAGATGCACAAGCCCTCTGTAAGCACACAAGATCAGCGATGGCTGGAGAAAGGAGCCTGTTGGGGAGAGTGTTGGAAAAACGCACCTTTCCCAAGTCAACAGCCTTGCTGGGTGGTCTTGCAGCCTTGAGTTACCCATGCTCCCCTGAGCGTACCATCCTGTTTTTGTCAAGTAAACCCAAAAGCTCATTTTTTTCACCAACCTAGGCTAGAGTGCAACAGTTATTTTATTCTATAGTTGATTATCTTAGTTGTAAAGACATTTGCTGACACCTCTTTGGGAAAACCACATAATGTATGGAGAATTTTTATTTGGAAAAATTTATGGACTTCAGACCAAATACCTAAAGGCTCTGAACTGCACTTGTGCTATCATAGAAGAGGTAGCCAATTCATGTCCATTTTTCCTATTCTCATTATCCAAGACAGCAAGGGACAGTATCTAATGATGAAAAATTACTAGCTATTTATGTATTTGGGATATTAACCTTTGTTGAAGTTTGGTTTTGCTGTCTACTGTAATGTTAAGTGTGACCCCCCCCCCAAGACCTGGAGTTGGCATGTAGACCCAAGTGATGCTAGGTGACCCTGCCCCCAAGTTATTTCTGATTGATAAATAAAATGCCAACAGCCAATGACTGAGCAGAAGAGTTGTAGATTGGGTCTAGGGTTCCCAAGCTTGGGGTTGGAGGAGAACCATGAGGGGAAAAGAAGGTGAATGGAGGAGAAGCCACCATTGGTTAGGTGAGTTCAAGAGAACATGGCCCTGAGGGCTGGCCAATTGGAGCTAAGAGCAGCCCAAATGAGACCTGGTAAGTAGTAACTTGGTGTTAGTGATGGGAAAGTAGATTCAAATAGCCACAGAAGGTAGATATCTGCCCAATCTTGGTCTGTTTAAAACTTATCACAAATATAAACTTGTATGTGTCTTTTATCTGGTCAAAGATGTGGTAGAAACCCCCAGTATAGATTAAAAATTTCTACAACAAAGTTCTGTTGGAGAAATGGCTGAGCTACTTCTCTAGTGGTGTAGCCCAGGTACTTATTGTTTCTCCTGACTGACCATATGTTTCATGGTTTTTTATATTTTTGGTTGTGAGCCTAGCCTTTAACGGCTGAGCCATCTCTCCAGCCCGTTTCATGGTTTTTTAAAGACACACAATCTCATGTGTCATTTATTGCTATTACTAAGCTAGTTAATTCTTCCTCAGAAAGTCACTGCTTTGTGTAGGTATTGAAGTATTTCTCTATATTTTCTTCTAGTCTTTTCAGAGTCTTGATTCTTACATCAAAGTCTTTGATCCATTTTGAATTGACTTATGTAGGAAACAGGATTATATCCAGGGTACCTAAGGTATTGAAAAATATAAATAGTCTGGTCCATAAATGGGCGAATGAACCAAGCAGGCTCCTTACAGATGAGTAGAAAAAAATCTCAGACAAATACAACAAATGAATACTTAACATACGTAGCCAACAGGGGAATGCAAACTGAAACTGGATGAAGATTCAAACTCACACCAGTTAGGATGACTTTCATCAAAAACCAAACCAAACGACAAACATCGGCAATGATAAATCATGAAGAGAATCCCATGATAGGAATGGAAACTAGTCCAGCCAGCATGGAAATCGGTAGAGAGGGTCTTATGAAGCAGAAATCAGAACCGCTGAGAGGTTCACTTTCAGTACTCTTGAGTACATACCCAACTAGCATTCCAAGTTTTTTCCATCTAGGTGCCCATAAATGGGTACAGAAGATGTGGCACTTGCCAGGACCCATCAGTTTATTTAGTCATCACGTGGGCAAGGTGTTGAGATCTGGTCTGTAGCCATGTATTGTCATGCTAAACTCTGTGCCTGAAGGTCTAGTTGCCTACCAGTGAGTTCTCGGGTTTACCAGCTTTGGTTGTGTAAGCCTTGTTCCTTAATTTAAAACTGTTTGTTAAATAAAAATGGTGCTGGAGGCAGGAGAGGCAAGAGAGTTTTGAGATATCTGGTTGGAGTTTAGTTTGCAGAGGGAAGAGGGAGGAGAAGGAAGTGTGAGAGAGGAAGAAGCCTCTGTGAGAGAAGATGAACCATGAAACACATGGTCAGGAGAAACAATAAGTACCTGGGCTCCACCACTGGAGAAGTAGCCAGGCCAGCAGCTAGAAAAGTCGATTAGGGTTTACCCACCAGTAATTGTCAAAGCCCAATAAATTAACCATAGTCTGAGACCCTTTCATCTGCATCCCAGACTGGAGTAAGTTTAAACTGGTTCAACTACACGAGGTCACAGATTTCATTATGACATTTCCATGTATGTAAATAGTTCACTCTTATTTCTTCTTCGCAGTGTCCCTCTCTGTATTCCTGACTGAATGTCTTCCTGTAACTTTTATTTCCTCCGACTTTTATTTCTATTTCTACTTACTTTGTAAAAGAAAAAAAATTAGCACATCTGTTCCTTTTTTGCCAGGTGTGTCTTATTGTGTTTAACATGGTGACCTTTGGTTCTATTTATCTTCTCCAAGATGATATAGATTCATTTTTTTATGGCAGCTTACTAATACATCTTATAAGAAAAAATGTTTTAGGAGGAGTAGTAAAATTATGTCTTCCCTTCTTTCTCCTTCCACTCATGGATTCTAAATTAATCTGGAAACAATGTGATTCTTTCTTGTACAACTCTACAACCTCTACTCCTTTACCCTTAAGTTAAGCACACAGGGGATGTCCACAAGGCAGTTCTTGAGTTCCAATGCACTGAACCCGGGCTAGCACTCGATTTCAGTTACGTACACAGAAGCACAGTGTTTTCTGGGTAATAAGATGGTTTTAGTTTTGATCCGTCAACACGTCTTCCAAACCCGTTTCTATAACAACTACATCAAGTATGGCTGGGAAGGGCTCTAGCAGGCCCAAACATGACAGCACGTATCACCTACAGGCTTTGCCTTTTACCACCACTGGCCCTCTTTGCCAAAACTAGCCACCAAGTCCAGTGCTTTATTTGGCTACTGACTCACTCTGGAGCTGGTCACCAAGGTCCAACTATCAAAACACCAAGATCCAGGGACCTAAATTCACTACTGTGACTAACCTAATTAAAATATCCAACCGTAGCTCACTAACTCATCCTAGCTCATTCTAACACAGACCTCCCCACCCCCAACACACTCACACTTTCCCTCCTGAGTTAACACTTAGAGTTGTGCCACTGTTTCTGTCAGATTCAGCCACCTTGACTATTTTCCTTAGTTAACAGAGGATTCCTTTGCATCTGTTTTGTGCTTGGAAACTGGTGTTTAAGTGTGGTCTGTGGGAAATCAGAGGTCCAGAGGGGAGCACCCCACAATGTGGGGGTAATTCCCTTCTGCTTGTGCCTCCTTGTATGCTACTCCAGCCCATTGTTCTGTTCTTGATGACTGTCATTCTAAAGCACCTCATGCGATCGTCTGTGTGGCTAAAATCACAGCTTTGCCACTGGTTAGTGCTGTTTGCACATTCTCAGGTACTTACTGGGCAGTCTTATGCTGCGTTTTTAAAAGGTCCAGCCCCTTTGGTTGTTTATATTTTTGCTATGTGGATGGAGTGATTATGCACATGGTGATCTATATCTCTCCACTTATGTGTGCTAGCTATACTTTGGGATGTTATCCCTATTCAATTTTGCTTTTTAACTATTTTCTTCCATTCCATACCTTGGCTACTGTGGGTAACTTTACCCTGAATCTCAGACATGTGGCAAGATCTCGGTTTCCACTCCACTAGGTACGTCATCAGTGTTTCCCCTCATTCCCTTTTCTATGCTTTGTCCGTTCTTTTATGGTGGATGAAGATAGTTGTAATGACCAATAGCAAAGGATTTTATCATACATTTTCTTCTCGAATTTTCTTTTTATTCTAAGTCTTTAAGAAATTTTGAGTTGATGTTTGTTTATAGTGACATAGAAGGGTCAAACCTTAGGCTTTCCCTATGGTCATTCCGCTTTCAGACACTGTTTACTGATGAGACTTAATTCCAATTGACCATGCGTGTGTGGGCTCATCCCTCTGTTCCCTACCTGGTTCCATTGGTTTATGAGTCTATCGTATACCGGACACGTGCTATTTTGATTATGTTCACAGGGTAGCGTAATTTTAAATTAAAAATTGTGGAAGCCCTGCTTTGAATTTTCTTCTTGTGATTAACATATTTAGGCTATTCCATGTTTCTATTCACATTTAAGATGTTAAATTTTATCTTAAAATGCAATAGAAATGCTTTTGGTAACAACACTGAACGTGGAAATTTCTAGTACGAACAGTTTTAAAATATTAATTCTTTCATCTATGAACATGGAATATGTTTTCATTTATTTATGTCTTCTACCTATTGTTAATGTCTTATAATGTTGGTATACTGATAGTTCGTGCCCTTGGATAAAATCCATTCCAAGTCATACACACACACACACACACACACACACACACACACACACACACACACACACACAGATTCTCTCAATATTCTGTGTAAGGTGAGGACAACATAGTTATAGTTCACTGGCAAACAATGAGTGTAGGAACTTTCCCACTATCGTATAGCTTTCTCACACAGAAAGAATTATGGGACACAGGGTCATCATTGGCACTGAGACGCTGATACCATAGATGAGGTGAAATTCTTCTTGTTGTCCCCTTCAGTGTGTTACTTGCAGATTATTTGTTGAATTGTGCTGACTCTTTTTTTTGTCAAATTAATGCATCATGGGAGAATTCTATTATTCTATCATCTTTCTATCATCAACCTATATGCTTCTGTCTTTAAGTTCCTTACACTACCTAAAAATGAACTAGAAAATAATTTTGCTAATCCCCAAAGTTATACATAATATAGAACACTAGGAATTTCAGTGGATATGATGAATATTTAAAGGATGAGAATGTTTTCTGTACAAAAGAGCAAGAAAATGCCGTGAACACCATTCGAATGGTAAAGGGTAATAGAGCAGTTGTGAAGCCTCGTAATAGACACAGGATGCCGTGTGTACACAGACAACAGAAGTCTAAAGGTGAGAGTTTAGAATAAAGGAGCAGGTAGTCAGGGACTTAGATGTGCATTCTTCGCCTTCTTAGCTGTCTGTGGAAGATCTGGTTTAGTAAAGAACTGACTGAAAAAATGTTAAAGTAAGAAACTGGATATCAAGAAATTCAGCCCACAAAAGCCATAAAGAAATGTCTCGGGTTACGAACAGACAGCAGGTGGGGAGAGCATTTCATCCGGCTTCTAAGAGGAGGAAAGGAAGAAGTCATGGTTAGCCTAATACGCTTGGATATCCAGGGGAAAGAAACTGTGTCAGTGAGTGTTGGATCCAACAGGACATCTGGACAAGTTTAACAAAGGCTCAAGGAAGATGAAGGCAGCTAGAAGCAAGGTAGCTCTTGAGAGCATCAAATTAAGACTCACAGGAAAGGAAGCCATAGGGAACACCCACTGTTCTGCGGAGGACGCCACTCCCTAGTTCAAAGGAATGGGCACTAGGAACTTCTGTGAGCTTTGGTTCAGGACTATTTTCTCACACAGAAGCTTATTATGCACATTTGCTTAATTATTCAAATTTATACATAATATATTCATTATAAGTGTTTCATTAAAACACTTCTCTAACAATTGAGAAGTAATTAAAAAGTGAATGCTTGTTTTTTTAATTTATTTATGTGTCTATTAAGTCAGATGATGGCCGAAATGTGCTAGTAACTATTGACTGTGGAAAAAGAATGTTTAAGAAACAAGAGAACTCTTTCCAGATTTCTTTTTAGTACACAGGTATGTGGCTCGAGTGTTTAAGAAATACAACACAACTTCTACAATGCTTTGAGTTACCTATAACAAAAGAGGTTTGATTATTTGGTATTGTTAAAATCTTATCAAACAAAATCACTAGGGAAATTGGAAAACTACTTGATTTATAGTTCAAGAATGTCATTGTCAGTCATGTCTGAAACCTAGCTCAGGTAACATGCCGCTAGGAAGCTTCTTTCATTGTTTCCTGGGGACTACAAAGTGGTAGGGTGCAAAGAAATAAGAATTTGAAAGTCTCAAAGTTTATGTCTGTTTAATCATGTTTTTATTCATTGGGATCTATTTCATATGGTCTTATAAAAAACAAACCATTTACTTACAAAATTTCTGTAGCACGTTCAAATGCTAATTAAACTTTAGTAGCTATATCTAGCTAACCCATCTTGTTTTAAGGTTGGTTTAGGGAAGTTCATAATCACTGTCCTATGAAGGCTGTGTCTCTGTGTCATTCTTCAGATAATACTAAATGCGAGGAGACCCATAATTTAAATTAGGAAATAAGAAGACAAAAACGTCTTTGAAAATAGGTGTTATGAGGAGGGCTGTAAGAAGGCAGAACCCTCAGCTGAACCTCAGGAACAAGGAAAACGAAACAGAACAGAAAACTGGTGTGCAGGACCTTACCTCCTCAAACTGCTCCCTGTGAGAATTCCCAACGACAGAATTGTATCTCGGGCAGCTCTACGGAGACCCCGAGAGCCAAAATAAATTCTTAATTATTGTTTGCTGGGTATAAGTTTGCCACCTATTTCCTAATGTGTCCAAGTTTATTTTTCACGGACACCCACTAATACTGTGTGAGTATTGATGATTACAATGTATCCCCTTCGATTTCGTCATCCCACGGTATGGTGTAGTTGAGCTTCCTCCCCAGTAGTCACCAGGCATGGCACCTGTCATCACTAAAGAGGAGAGCAGCAGGGAATAGGATCAGGGCTCAGGAGTAAGAAGGAAATCCATAAACCTGTAAGAGGCTGTCAGTGCGTTGACACGAGCATGTGTGTGCAAATGTGAATGGAAGAGCTTTGAGTTACTTTTTTTCTTTTCTTTTTTTTTGATTTTGTTTCTTTTCTTTTATTGGCTATTTTCTCTATTCACATTTCAAGTGCTATCCCCTTTCCTCTTCAGAAACCCCCCATCCATCCCCCTCCCACTGTAAACTACTTTTATGATTGAAAACTACAATGGGAATCTATATTTACATACTTGTCATGAGAGGGTGACCTTGAAAGATGGCTTTTAGGGCTGGAGCAGTGGCTCAGCGGTTAAGGGGAAGGGCTGACCACCAGAGGACCTGAGTCCCGTGCCACATGGCAGCTGATGAGCTTTGTAACTCCAGATCCAGCAGATCTGACACACTCTTTTGACTTCAGCATGTATATTTGGTAATGGTGTATGTTTTGTGTCACATGACTCTTCTAGAATTAGTTACTCCAGGGGTAGATTGGGAATTCCGCAGTCTGTAAAGAGTAGAAGACTGTCCTCAGGAAAAGGCATGCGTACCATAAGAGAGAGGTGGAGACTGTAAAACAAAGACCAGCTTTAAACAGCGATACATGCTTCTGCCTGAGTGGTTCATTGTCTTTCTTTAAATTCTTAAGGATGTGTGATGTCCACTCACTTATTTTCTGATTTCCAGGATATTGGCACAAACATTTCCTTCTCAACCAACATTTGAAGCTTTCCTGGAAGTTAATTCTAGGGTTAAGTTTGTGATTTCTGTGCCACTAGAGGTGAGTGTGCTCATGTGAGGAACGCTGGGTGACTGCCCAGGTTCTAGACAATGGTTGTCGTCAGAACTCCTTTCTCTGCTCTACCCTTTGTATTATTCATGTCATAACATCACCAGAAGGAGAGGAAAACAGAAAAGGCCTCTAATATCAAACAAGCACCCAGAAACTCCAATTAGTAGATTGTGTTTAACAAAACCCGGGAAGTTTGAAGATAAGGAAACAGGGTAGCATATTGAATGACAGATGACAGTAGCCACCTTTTAGGTTTTTATTTACTGATATATTGTATTCAATCTTACCCTTTGCTTTTAATAACAGATATTGATTTTTGTGTAATTAATACCTGTGCATTTCAATATAACTCTTATTGTCTTAATAGTGGTTTCAAATGTAAGAGGAACCCAATCTTGCATGTGCAATAAGGATAAACATGTTCTCCCATTGTGTTGGTTCCAAGGTCCTTGTAGGGATTTTCCTTACTGCTTTAGTCAGCTGTGGTTCTTTTTCTCTACTGTTATGTGTCTCCACATTTACTTCCCCTTAAATTAAAAGTCAGGCAATGTGCCCCAATAGTCTTTAGAAGTCAAGAAACCAACCCAAGAGATTCACATTGCATATTTGTTTAAGAGAACCAATCATAGAGGGATTGTTTCTAAGGGTGTTAGAGCAATTTACTCCTCTCTCTCTCTCTCTCTCTCTCTCTCTCTCTCTCTCTCTCTCTCTCTCTGTGTCTGTCTCTCTCTGTGTGTGTGTGTGTGTGTGTGTGTGTGTGTTGCCTGTGTGTGTGTGTTCATGTGTGTGCTTGTGTGTTGCCTGTGTGTGTGGGTGTTCACGTTTGTATGGTTGGCCACGTCTGGCTCATGTGACACCAGACTCTGGCTTCTCCATTGCTTCTCAGGTTGCTACAGGGTCTTTCATATGCCATTTTGTAAACTTGTCTCCAAATCCACCAAGGGCTGAGGTTCAGACACATGAAAGCATGCCCAGCGTTTACAGAGGTACTGGGGTTCCAAATTCAGATTGACGTGGTTACAATGTGAGCACCTAACTCATTGAGCTGTCTCTGAACTCCCAGGACTCATTGTTATTATTACATGTTTGTTGTGTCGCAGTTACCTCTTTTGTTTTCTCTTTCTTTCACATGGTGGTTCTTTGTTTTTTTATTGGATGGTTTATGTATTTACATTTCAGATGTTATTCCCTTTCCCAGCTCCCCCCTCTCCCATACCCCTCCCACTGCTTCTACGAGGATGCTGCCCCTCCCACTCCCTCACTCCCACATCACTGCCCTGGCATTCCCCTACACTGGGGAAAGGAGCCTTCACAGGATCTCACAGGACATAGAGCTTCTCCTCCTATTGATGCCTGACAAGGCCATCTTCTGCTACCATCAGACTGAGCACAGGGACCCCCTGTGGAGGAGTTAGAGAAAGGACCTAAGGAGCTAAAGAGGTTTGTAACCCCATAACAAGAACAATAATATCAACAATTACCTCTTAAGCAAAACAATCCACCTGGTACAAAGGCTTATTAAGACTCAGAAGATAAACAACTCATAAGTTCCAGGCAGTCCCTGAAACTCAGAAAATTCATAAGTGTCCGTCTCAAAACTATCTAAATAGTAATGAATTTGGGAGAAGACACTATCCCAGTCCGTGAGTTACCTGAAAGGCTGTAGACAGCTCAACAGCAAGTCATGGAGAGATCTCCTGGAAGCAGGATCTATGAGGAATCAATTGTATTTTGTGGGATGATTATTGTTGCCATTGTCTTTGAGTCACCCATGTTGCTGTAAGTAACCCCTCATCAATACTCCTTTTCAGTTAAGCTAGTGGAATTATTTATTTGGTTTTGTCAGTTCTGAATCCATCTTTTTCTACATCTTCCTAGGAAAAATCTCTCTCACACACACACATTCAAACACACACATACACAATCAATTCAAAGTGCCAACTATTGTGAACAAGAAAACATTGACACTAGCTTCCTCTGTCTTTTCATCTCCCTGTCTCTGTTTCTATCCCTCTGTCTCTTACACAAACTCCCACACATGCATGTGTGTACACACACACACACACACACACACACACACACACCATGCACACATGTTGTACACACACATGCAGTATTGCATGCATGCACGGAAGCCAGCAGATGAAATCAGGTACACACACACACACACACACACACACACACACACCATGCACACATGTTGTACACACACATGCAGTATTGCATGCATGCACGGAAGCCAGCAGATGAAATCAGGCACACACACACACACACACACACACACACACACACACACACACACACACACACACACACACACGCACACACACACATCCACATGCACATGCACAGACGTACACACACACTAGTTGAATGGGGCTAGGTGGAGAAGAGAAAAGGATTAGGATGATCTAATCCTGAAGATAAAGGAGTGCCAACTGCACAACATTTTATTGTATATATGTATGAAAACGTCATAATTAAGGCTATTATTGTGAATAATTACTATGTGCTAACAAGAGCACAAAAAAAAAAAAAAGAGCATCAAACTCTTTCTGTAGGGTGAGTAATAAGGCAAGCTGGCCAGAAAATTCCCATCACTACACTAAGAGTATTCTTAAAAACCGAGCGCATTTTATAGCATAATAAAATTATTCCATTGGATGCTTTGAGAATGAGATGAGAAGAAAGAAGTGTTTTCTAACAAGATTTCATAAAGCTGTTGCTTTTGGGGCCATTTGGAAGCCCCTAGTCAGAAGAAGCAAGACACATAACATCTGTTTTGCGAAGAAAGCATCAGCCTTTGTAAGCGCTCTATGATTCCACTCATCTCCCTCCAACTCAGGCCCATCACTCTCAGAACTTTCACTGACTCCATATGTCATTAAAAAACCTTCAATATGGAATTAAGGATGAAAGTGGGGATGCTTTGAACGTAACATTCGCGTATAGCATCCATTTGAAAGTAGCAGGTGATGCAGGGATGATTAGAGGGAGATGCTAATCCAAGGAGGCTTACATCCCGCCTTTCACTGAATGTTCTTTGACAATATTGTAATCATTTCTTGCCATCCATTTTGTTAGTTTCTAAAAGCCGGAGCATAATTTGTACAATTAAATAAAATCTTGATGTTTTTCAATCAAGAAAACCAAAACACTCAAGACAATATGGATGAGGCCGTGAAAGGAAAGCGAATGGCTCGTAATGCAGCCTCTTCAGTCCTGATCCTAGCTAGGCAGCTCTGAATTTCAATTAATGATGCCCTTCAAATGCCTCATGCTTTGATAATTAGTTTGGACCTGTGTCAAATTCATTTATGTGAGGAATCAGCTCTCAAAGATTAAAAAGAATACACACATCAATTTAGAGTTATGCTTTCAACTTCTGAAATTTTTTTTCTTTCGTTTTGAAAATTTTTCAGATGCTGAGAGAGGCTGAAGGAACATCTGTCTCCTTATCACAGGATTATCATCTGGGAACATCCTTCACACCTGCCCCTTCCCTTCCTCCAGGATGCAGCAGGAATCAAAATACCTCAGGCACTTACTTCATGAATTTTCTAAGACCCAGGGCGTTTTCCTACCCGATCGCAATGCTCGCACATACAGTAATCAGCACTGATTAGAAGTCATGGCACAACACAAAATGTTTCCTCACTGTAGCAATAACATGTTTCATGTAAAGGATGATTTTTTTGCTTCATTTAAGATTCGGTATCTGATTTATCTCTGATTGTACCCCATCAGTTCCCCACTGTGTTTAGAGCAAAGTCAGAACACAGGGTGTTAGTGTTGTTCCTCTCGCTGTGTTAAGGTTATTGTCTATTACGGAGCCGAATGGGTGGGGGAACAGCACACGTGCATGTCACTCTGAAGTCCTAGGGAGGCAGCAAGTATTTCCACCTTTGCCTGCCAAGCAAATTGTCAGACCCTTATGGATTCAAATCAGATGAACAGAGAACTTTCTCCCTGGGAGCTGTTGATTTTTTTTTCCCCCTAGATGTATTGCTAGAGTTTTTTCTAAAATCTTCCCCAAAGGGAACAAAGTTTGCAGTTTCTCTCATCTCGGTACTGTGGTAGATATTAATACTTGAAATTCTAGAAGGTTCCAGGAGTTCTTTCCAGTCATCATGGCTGAACTTCAGAAGCATTGTTTGAAACACCCATCATTCGGGAAGAGATGATGACATTGTATTTCACGTTTCTTATTTTAAGATTCTCTCCATAATCATTTATTTAAGTATTCTCTCCATAATCATTTGCATACAGTTTGAAGGATTTAGTTACACTGTGGACTTTTGGTCCTAAGTATCACAGTTTTAAGTTGCCATGAACAGAAGTGCTATTATACCTATTTCTACTTCTCTATTTCATGACACTTAACTTTTATTTTAATATTAGTCCACCATGCATACCCGGGGTGTTTTACCGTAATGACATTTCACAGCCATAGGACACTTTCCCATACAGCACAAGAGAATACAGTTGGTCATGATGTCATTTCAATATTTGCTTATAAAAATATTTTACCCTGTGTAGGGTGGCACGCATGGCACAGCATGAGTGTGGAAGTCAGAACACGGTTGTGGGAGTTGGTTCTGTCCTTCTATCATACAGGACCCTGGGTCAAACTCAGGTCAACCAGACACGGTAGCTCTCACCTTTCCTTGCTGAGCTGTCTGAGCGGAACACTATTTGGGGAGATGGTTCAGTCAGGTAAACACCCAACTCGAATGGGACCTGAGTTCTGTCACTAGGACTTCCACACAAGGCCAGGTATGGCAGTGCGATCTGTAATCCTCGTGGTAGGGTGGTGTGTGGGAGCATCAGAGACATCACAGATGCTACGCTGTTATTCTAAACCCTGTGGGTTCTATGATACGAGCCCAAATAGATTTGCTTAGATTTGGACCCAGATACCTGGAGGGTTCATCAGTGTATTTGAAACAATTAGAGCAGGAAATGGGAAGGTTTTCTGTTTCAATCCTTCGAATGAGCCTAACCATAGTCCTGGCAAGGCCTGTGTTCCTCAGTGGCTGTGCCTGGAGGCCTTTCCTTCTAATACTTCAGTAATTGTTCCTAGTAACCTCACGCCCTTCCCCAGTGTTTCTAGGCCAGAGGTGTTAACTCTACCTACTCCTCCTTTTTGGTGAGTGCTTACTGTTCCTCAGTAGTTTTGTAGATGCTCTACTGCCTATCAATAGCTGGACCATTAGATATTAGTCTTTAAAATACTTCAGAGTAAGCCAGTAAGACTTTTTAAAATAAGCCTCCCCCGAAAACATTAAGGTGACAGTTATTGGAGAACACGCACAGAAGAAACTGTAAATGTACGCCTCAAAGAGAATTAGCTGCCTGGATGCAGTGGTGTATGCTTTGTCATCTAAGCGCTCAGGAGGCAGAAGTAGGAAGACCAGCATTTGAAATCAGTGATGGGAACATAGAAAGTTCCAGAACAGAATGGAGTGCATACCTGATCTCAATAGGCAGACTAGAGGGAGGGAAAGATGAGGAGAAAAATATAGAGAGAGAAAGAATGAGAGAGAATAAAACATTATATTTATTTAGTGGTTGTAGTTCTTTACAAATAATGTTTGAATGATACCCTCTTCGGTCAAAAACTACCGATTAAAATATTGGTATTTTTTAAAAACCTAGATGTAAATTAGTTACTCTTGGTACAAATGTAGCAGCGAACTGATCCAGCAGCTGTATTTCTTTCTCTTACACTATTCCAATAACCACACAGAAGAAATAAGATTTATTCAAAACTGCATCTCGAACAGTTAAATGATCTATCGTTCCCTCCTATGCTAATCTGGTTACTCCCCAGTCCCATCCCATGATACTTGTATATTATTATAATCTGGCTCTTCAGACCCCTTCTTCACGGCTTCAATCCCTCCTTCCTGCTGCTGACCTGCCCCCTCCTTTCCCTCTCCTTTTCTTCTGCTGGTGGGCATCCCACCCTATTCTCTGTTCTGCCCAGTCATCCGGCAATCAGCATTCATTGACAAGGTAGAGAATAAATGGTAATCGTTGTTCACACAAACTTGAGGCCGGGGATTCTTAGAATAAGCATTACAACACTGTGTTCAGACTGCAGAGAAGTCGGCGTTTGAATAACCCCGTGGCAAACGTTATACAGCACAAAACATTATGCCCATTCCCACATGTTTAGTTCTCACCCACAAGCCATGTCCGCTGAGAGCCAGTCTATTCATTTTTTCCTTTTTTGAGCATTCACAATAGGAAGTAACCCTCCTATCTGAAACACGTTCAGAGAAAAGTTGGAGTGATGACATCACTCAGTACTTGCTCTGGTTTCAGCCAGACTAGTCCCGTGCAGGCTGGAGTGCTACATGCTTGGTCTCAGGTGTTATTTGGGGGAATTTGTGGAGAAACATGTCCTAATTGGATAAACTAGGGAAACAGAGGCACTCACTATCTTGAAAGTTGTCTCTACTCCCTTTTCTGGTCTCTGCTTCATGTTTTCTGTGAGAGAAGACCTACCTTTTCAACACAAACTCACTGCCATAATTTATACACTCACATTGCTTTGGGACCAAAGAAATGGTATAAGTTAACATAAGTGGAAATCATGGGCCCCAAGCAAAAAATAAATTCTATCTCCCCGACCTTGATTCTGTGAGGTATGTTGTCACAGCGACAAAAATTCAACAAATGCTTCTGTATAGAGCGTGGCACTTGGAACACCCATTTGAATTCCCTTGACTAAGGCAACTCAAGCGTCCAAGTCTTACATAATATGACAAGGGTTAGCAGTTCCTCCACAGGAAGAAGAGAAAAGTATTTTAGGCAATGATCCATCTGCCCCAGGAGCTGTAGGTGAAATAAGTTTAGGAGAAAAAAAAAACTGGTCTTCAAATAAAACGCCTACCTTCCTTGCTGAGACAGATAAGTAAATGTAAAAATAGTGTTTGGAAAAAATAGGAGTGAGATTGTAGAATACTAAAGATGAAACGAGAGTTATGAAATATATCAGAGCAGAAATATATTGTCTACAGAAATGCGATGATTGTAATAAGGGCGGTCTTCTCCGTAATGCTGGCCTGTGCCGGAGAGCTCTAGGAAGGCGCTTCTGAGTTTGGGGAAACTCAGACACTGGTGCTTTATCACATCTAAATCCTCATCTATAATAGATATAAAAAGCGTGAACTCTAAATATATACCTTATAAAGCACTGAAACAATTCAGCACAAACTCACAAAGAAAGAACTGGTAAGGAAGACCGTTCATGAGGGAACTGATGGATCGAGGACAAGGGCCAAGGTAAATGGGAAACGCTGGTCAAGAAGGTTCCAAGGCTGCCATATTGATGTTGGACAACATGGTGACCAGCACTGCCAGGAAACAAATAGCGTGCTTTTGACTTTCACAATCCAAACTTGATAAGTTAAATAGAGCATGTTTATTTCAGAGTCGCTGGTAATATTTTAATACTGTGACAGAGAAGTTTAAGACAGGAGGCAAAAACCCACAAGTGAACATTTAAGCTGGGCACAGCTAATAGATGTATGTATTTCTTGAAGCCCAAGGTTAAAATTGCAGCTCTGTGTGCGAATGGCATATCTAATGACAACGCACACTTCCATGAGGGCATCTCTGAAGTTTTAACTCGGGCGTTTCCTGTGCCTCGTTGCTTAGCACCGGGTGTCCAGATGAGGCAGACATGAGGAGCAGACACATCAGAAGAACCACATGTGTGATTTACTCTTAAAGTTCATCTAGTCTAGGGGCTGGAGATGGGCCAGGGGGTAAGGGAGTTAGGTGCTCTTGCAGAGGACCCAGGTTCAGTTCCCTGAATCTACACTGAAGCTCACAGTTATCGGTAACGGTAACTCCAGTTCCTGGGTATCACCCTCTTTTGGCCACTGTGGTCACTCTACATGCATGTAGTGCACGCACACACACACACACAGACACAGACACATACACACACACACACACACACAGACACACAGACACATCCAGGGTGTGCCCATGCTAAGTGGCGGAAGCTGATTTTGACACTCTATCCTAGGCTCCAGCTATGTGTGGATTCTGCAAGAGAAAAAATATCAGACTGTGAGCTGGGGTGAGTGCCTTGTCAGACACTTAACACTTGTGCATACACAGTGGAATACCTGATGGTTCTCAGAGATCCATGGAAGAGGAACAGACCAAGACTAGTGGCTTTGTGTCTTTTTTTATTTTTATTTTTTATTAGATATATTTCTTTACTTACATTTCAAAGACTATTCCCTTTCCTGGTTTCCTGTCCATAAACCCCCATTCCCTCCCCTCCCCCTCCCCCATATGGGTATTCCCCCTATTCATCCCCCTTATTGCCTCCCAATATTCCCCTGCACTGGGGGTCCAACCTTGGCAGGATCAAGGGCTTCCTCTTCCCCTGATGCCCCAACAAGGCTATTCTCTGCTACATATGCAGTTGGAGCCCTGGATCAGTTCATGTATAGTCTTTCGGTAATGGTTTAGTCCCTGGAAGCTCTGGTTGGTTGGCATGTTGTTTCTATGGGGTTGCAAGCTCCTTCAACTCTTTCAATCCTTCCTCTAATTCCCTCCAAGGTGGTCCTATTCTCAGTTCAGTGGTTTGTTGCTAACATTGACCTCTGTATTGGACATGCCTATGAATTTCACGAAGGGATTGTTTTTGATAGCTGAGTAGTACTCCATTGTGTAGATGTACCACATTTTTTGAATCCATTCCTCTGTTGAAGGGCATCTGGGTTCTTTCCAACTTCTGGCTATTATAATAAAGGCTGCTATGAACATTGTGGAGCCTGTGTCTTTGTAGTATGTTGGAGCATCTTTTGAGTATATGCCCAAGAGAGGTATAGCTGAGTCCTCAGGTAGTTCAATGTCCAATTTTCTGAGGAACCTCCATACTGATTTCCAGAATGGTTGTACCAATTTGCAATCCCACCAACAATGGAGGAGTGTTCCTCTTTCTCCACATCCTGGCCAGTATCTGCTGTCACCTGAGTTTTTAATCTTAGCCATTCTAACTGGTATGAGGTGGAATCTCAGGGTTGTTTTGATTTGCATTTCCCTGATGACTAAGGATGTTGAACATTTCTTTAAGTGCTTTTTGGCCATTCGATAATCCTCAGCTGAGAATGTTTTGTTTAGCTCTGTATCCTATTTTTTAATAGGGTTATTTGGCTCTCTGGAACCTAACTTCTTGAGTTCTTTGTATATTTTGGATATTAGCCCTATATCAGATGTAGGACTGGTAAAGATCTTTTCCCAATCTGTTGGTTGCCGTTTTGTCCTAATGACAGTGTCTTTTGCTTTACAAAAGCTTTGCAGTTCTATGAGGTCCCATTTGTCGAGCATAAGCATTGGTGTTTTGTTCAGTAAAATTTCCCTAGTGCTCATGTGTTCGAGATGCTTCCCCACTTTTTCTTCTATTAGTTTGAGTGTGTCTGGTTTGATGTGGAGGTCCTTGATCCACTTGGACTTAAACTTTGTACAGGGTGATAAGAATGGATCGATTTGCATTCTTCTACATGCTGATGCCAGTTGAACCAGCACCATTTGTTGAAAAGCTACCTTTCTTCCATTGTATGGTTTTAGCTCCTTTGTCAAATATCAAGTGGCCATAGGTGAGTGGCTTTGTAGCTTTAAAAGGATAGAGACACTATTTTATGGAATAACATAACAACAGATAAAGAGCATTTATTTGATTTGTCAGAACTCATGGAACCTTGCAGCATGGAGCAGATCTTATTATAAATATGTTGCAGTAACCTCTCCAACTCAAATAAGCCCATGCAGAGAAAACACGAATTCGATTAACGTGAATACAAGCTCCCAACTAGATTGGGCGGATTTACCCCTACACTACTCTATTTGCCTGGCTATGAGATCCCCTATAACTTCCGGTTTCTCTGGTTTCTCCAGGCCATGGGCTTCAGCTCCATCTTCCTTTCTCCTCCTCCTCCCCGGCAATATCTTCTCCCTCTTCTCTTCTCTTCTCTTCTCTTCTCTTCTCTTCTCTTCTCTTCTCTTCTCTTCTCTTCTCTTCTCTTCTCTTCTCTTCTTCTCTTCTCTCTCTCCAACTCTTCTGCCCCACCTTCCTTTCCTCTGCCCAATCCCCAGCTCTCGCCTTTCTTATAAAAAAATTAAAATTAAAAAAAAAATGGTGAGAAGGTTCTGATGAAGTCACCTGAGTCCTCAGTATGTGATGAGGCAGCCCTTCCTGGGGAAGCGAAATTAGCATCAAAATACAAACAACTCCAGAGCAATCTAAGACGTACAAACGATTTGATTGATCATATTTTACTAAGGTTAGGTCACTAACTTTAAAATCGCCACACCTATGGCAACGGTCAGAAGAAGACGCCTGCCTTGTTAGTTACCCAGCTATTAAATAATGATCGTTGTTCAAGAGAGCTGGCAATGTAAGTTGTCCCCTTTCATTTACTAGCAAGAACATTTTATGAAGGTGATGTGTTTTCCGCCCCAAAGAGAACGCAGTTTGGAAAGCCAAATGCTTGACACTTTGAAAATTCCAGATCATAGCCAAAGCCTCCCTGTGGTATTTCCATCACTGGGGAGCCCACTCCTTCCCATGTTCCTTTGTGTGGGCTCTGACAACATAATGGTGCCGCTGAACCTTTTATTTCTGATATGGAACAGGAGTCCTGGTGGGGCTGTCAGAATCTCAAGGTAAAGTGAAAAGAAATGGGGTACTGTGATGCCAGAACACGAAAGGTTAATGAACGATGTGATGTCTAAGGCATTAGGGAAACTAAAGGAATTATTTTTCTTAAAATTAACTTCAGTAGGAGAGCAGGAGAAAGGAAAAAAGCCCTAGATTAATTCTTTGTGAACAGCTGGACCATAAATATGCATTATGGATCCCTTCTAAGTGTGGCCCAGCTTCTCCCTTCACCCTCGGGCGTCTTGGACCCCAGCATGGGAAGGTTATGTTGGCATTTATTAAAACGTATCTGTTTGATCAGAATTAACTGTGTTGTAGAAGAACTTTCCAAGGCATTACAAGAAAAAACAGCTGAAGCTCATTCAGAAAGCATCATGAATTTTAAAACTCGGGTAGGATCTTAAATTCTTCCAAAGACTCACATGTCTAAGGACCGGTCCCAGCCTGCGGTCATCTTGGCTGGCAACAGAACCAGTAGTGAGAGTTGGTGGACGGAACTGATGTCAGTGGAGGGGTCTCTGAAGGGAAAGGGGGCATGAGGAACTGGCTGGGAAGTCTCTGACCCTCTGCTATCTTAACATGAGTACTCTTGTCCCATGGTGTGCTCTCTACCATCATGAATGTCCCAAAACAACATGCCAAGTCCCCCGCACCGAGCCCTCCAAAACCATGAGCTAAAATGAACATTTCACCCTTCTGTAATGTCATTCCATGTATACTGTCAAAAACCCGAAAGCTGAGAAGTAAAAAATAAAAAGAAATATCCACATAGGATATTTTGTCTCTTATTACACTGATAGAATTATGCTTGTGTCCATGACTCTAAAACATATAACAGTCTAAATGTTTTCAAAACTCCTCTAAAATGTATTGATCTTTTAACTACTGGAATAATACACGTAATTGTACTCACACTACTGTGATTTTATTTTCATGTGTAAAGGTATTTATTTGACATACAACGCGTCTGGTGTTTGGATGTGTTTTGATCCTGTAAGTAAATCTGTAATTGTGAAACTCTAAATGTCGAACCACCTACCCTCTGTCATCACCACAGCTCACCGACAACATAAAATTAGGCTCGAGGTTCTGTTGTTAAGGGCATTTCCAGAACGATTTATTTTGCTTGGAATTGAAGGAGTAATTCCAACAAAATGTCTCTGTACTGTTCTCTTAATGATTCATTTATTTCAGTCGCGAATGGTGTTTACCTATGACCCTGACAACATACAATTAAACATTACAGGGGACTGCATGCAGTGAGCATACTTTTTGGGGGGTTATGTTTGTGACAATAACAAAAGTGAGGTTCAACTTCCCATTTTTCTTAAAAATACCCAATGAGCACCCAAATTGTATTTCGGGTGATAGGTATTTCTAGTTTTGTCTTTTCCTCTCCTCCAGTGTCGTTATTTTTCATGGCAGAAGAAGAATACAGCAGAGATACCGGCTATGGTAATCCAGCTGAGGAAGGTCAGGAAAGCATTGTCCTTGTGCTGGGAGCTATGAATTCCCTCTCTGACCTTTGAACTTTGCCAGCTGCTCTGCTAGGGAGCTCGATTGCATAGAGGGAATTTACCATTTTAATGAGCCTAGTAGAGTTTGCCTGTAACTGACTCCCAAAGAATTCTGCGCATCATTAATATGTTGTCTCTGTTATATTGACCAAACGATTGCCTCCTGGGTCAGTAAATAAGGAGAAAAATAAAAAAGACAATTTTCTCTTTATTGAGCTAGAAAACAGGAAAAGACTTTAATTGGCATTTCTGCAATGAAATATAAGTATGGTAAGAAAGCACATGAAGAATTGCTCTTCATGGGTAAAATATGGGAAAAAGAATATTACTGAGACAAGAAGTAAACTGGCCAACCATTACAATGCATATGCCCCCAGCTCACTCTTGGTTTTAGTATAATGGTTTTGTTAGTTCTTTGAGAATTTTATACTTGTATACAGCGTGCTTTGATTATATTCATCCTCAAACTCCTCCAGTATCAATACCTACTCCCCTACCCATAACTTTATATCCTTTTGGCTTTTAATTACCTGTATAGGAGTTTGTATGCTGTGATATTGAAGAGTTAAATTTCAAAAAGTTAGTCTCAAACAAAGTCCAGACATGCCTGAGAGAATTTGAGATAGGGCTCACTGGCCCACTATCAGCTCCAAGGACACTGGCCATCTGAGCCACCCCTCCCTTCCTTCACTCCCCTGAGGATGGGGTCATCCCCTGCTGCAGTGAGATGAGTTGCCTGCCCACATTGCTGAGATGCTAGATTGCACGATGCTTTGTTGATGTAACTCCGTGCCAATAGTAACTGTGCACCCTTCAGATTTGGCCAATTATGTGTATCCACACGAAACCCCTGGTTTTCCTATATAAGCTCCTGCCTAGAGGCTCGGGGCTTGACCAATCTCCTGTGTGGGATACGTGTCAGCCCGAGATCTCGAAAATAAAACTGCCTCTTGCTGATTACATCAAGACCGGCGTCTCGTGTTTCCTGGGGGTACCCCAACCCGTGACTGGAGCGAGAGTCTCCCCAAGTTTGGGGGTCTTTCAATATAAACTGTGGTCAATCTACCAGGGCCCACATTCTGAAGGAAAGCAATTCTCCTTTCCCCCAGAAGCTGTCAAGTATCAGTAGCTTGGCATTAGAGGTGGGAGCCTGAGAGCCCCTCACCCCTCCATGTTGGAATGTTGACTGACTTGATCCTGTAGAGATCTGTATTTCCTCTTCATTTATTTACTTTTAATAATTTATTTCTTTAGATTGGTTCAAATTTCTTGTCTATATTATTTTATTCTCTCTTTCACCCCCATGGGTGTGTAGGAGACACACACACACACACACACACACACACACACACACACACAGAGAGAGAGAGAGAGAGAGAGGCAAACAGAGACAGAGAGACAGACAAAGACAGAGACAGAGACAGAGAGACACACAGATAATTCTTAGACATCTTAAATGTTGTGTATTCCTTCCATGGCTTCTTACAGAAAATCCACTATAACTATTACCCTTTCTCCTCAGTAGATTTTCTAATTTTTTCTTCATTTCTCTTCAGTTTGAATATTATATGGTTTTTGTTTGGCGTTTTAGAATTCATCATATTTTATGTTCTTTGAATTTCCTGGATCTGCGGCTGGATGGCTGCCATAAATCTTAGAAAACTCCCCAGCATTTAATACAAAATTTTTTTTGAATTCTCTCTCCTCACTTTTCTCTTTCAGCATTTAATTTACTGAGCTTTATAAGTTTTATATAGTTTTACTCTTCAGTATGCTCTGATCTGCTTGCTCTTTTTTTCTCCTTCACAGCCGTCCTACTGAATCTTGTTTCTTTTGAGGACTGACTATCTGGTTGTGACCTTACCAACACTCTCCCAGTGGGAGACTTCCTGTCCCCTGTCGGGACCACTCGCCTCACCAATCGCCGGGATTACACGTGTGTCCAATAAAGTTAGCTGCACACTACTGTTTTATGTGAGTTCTGGGCATTGAACTCAAGACTTTCTGCTTGTCAGGCAAGCTCTTTAATGACGGAACCTCTCCCAAGTCTTCCTTTCATTAGGTTAATGTGGCAGTTGTACTAAATTAAGAGCTTCTCCAGGGGGGGAAAAAGGAGTAATTTCTTTTTTGTAGACTTTGAACCAAGTTTTAGAAATTTTATCTGGTGTTTTCTTTCATCATGAGATAAACATCACTTTCCAGTCTACCCCCAGGTTTACAGAACGGAAGAAACTCTGGGTTTAAAATCCCAGCACTGCTCACAGCTGTTTCCGGCTGTGTAGTTTAAGTTGGCTCCCAAGACTAAGGTGGGACCTGGAGAGTTGGTTACCTTGTTACAGTTTCCTCCATGGTTGAAACACTCCGTCCTTCAAGAATGCAGAAAGGTAAAGGACTCAAAATAACTTCAGGAAGTCCACCAAATTGACTAGACTCATCAGGGCCCTCCCGGTCAGAGTAAGCAATAAAACTTGAGCAGTCCTCTCAGAAAGTCAAGTGTCAAAGAAGCCTCTGAGACCCGCCCAGCTCTTTTTGAAGAAGCAAAACCCCTAAGCATTCTGGAAGATTCGTAGATCAATCTACCGAGGGAAAGGACACTCAAACCGGCTGAGGTGCCTACAAGCCATTCGGTATGCGCCGGGTTACCAGCTTTGAGAGACGTTACTTATGCTGCAGTTGTCTTTGGTGATGCAGCTGTCTTTGAGACATTTCTGTTTCTTTCTATTTTTATTGGATATTTTTGGTATTTACATTTCGAATGTTATCTCCTTTCCTCCCTCTCCCACCCCACTCCAGCTTTTATGTAGATGTTCCCACTCCCACCTTAACACCCTGGCATTCACCTACACTGGGGAAATGAACCTTCACAGGACCAAGGGCTTCTCCTATTGATGCCAGACAATGCCATCCTCTGCTACATATGCGGCTGGAGCCATGGGTCACTCCATGTGTACTCTTTGGTTGGTGGATTAGTCCCTGTGAGCTCTGGTGGATCCGGTTGGTTGATACCGTTGTTCTTCCTATGGGGTTGTAAACCACTTCAGCTCCTTCAGTCCTTTCACACTTGATCTTAGCCAAAAGGCCGAGAAGCGATCCTTCAGTCCTTTCTCTTAACTCCACCATTGGGGTTCCCGTGCTGAGTCCTGGGCATATACCCAAAAAATGTTCCAACATATAACAAGGACAGCTCTACTATGTTGATAGCAGCCTTATTTATAATAGCCAGAAGCTGGAAAGAACCCAAATGTCCTTCAACAGAGGAATGTATACAGAAGATATAGTACATTTACACAATGGAATACTACTTGCTGTTAAAATCAATGAATACATAAAATTCTTAGGCAAATGGATGGAACTAGAAAATATCATCCTGGGTGAAGTAACCCAGTCACAAAAGAACCCACATAGTATGTGCTCATTGATATAAGTGGATATTAGCCCCAAAGCTCAGAATACCCAAGATACAGTTCACAGACTACATGAAGCTCAAAAAGAAGGAAGACCAAAATGTGGATGCTTCAGTCTTTCTTTCACAGGAGGAAATACAGGGACAAAGAATGGAGCAGAGACTGAAGGAAAGACCATCCAAAGACTGCCCCACCTGGAGGTCCATCCCCTATGCAGCCACCAAACGCAGTCACTATTGCTGATACCAAGAAGTTGACAGGAGCCTGAGATGCATGTCTCTTGAGCGGCTCTGCCAGAGTCCTACTGATACAGATGAGGACACTCACAGTCAACCATTTGTGTTTCTACAAGTAACCCTTTATCCTTACTCCTGTAAGTAACCCCAGTAAAACTCACTGGGTCAACACAGTGGACATGTTGGTAACCATGGGATCCCTTCTGGGGTGCACAGATGTGTGTGATGCATCTCCCCAGGAAAAGTTTTGTCTTATGGCATCACAGTAATAGTTGATAACACTACCTGCTCTTCCAGGGGACCTGGGCTCTGCTCTTCCAGGGGACCTGGGCCCAGTTTCAGCACGGTGGCTTGCTATCACTGGTAACTCTAGTTCTAGGGTATCTGACACCTTCTTCTGACCTTCGCAAGAACTGCACCTATATGGTGCACAGACATACAGAGAGACTAATACTCTTACACATAAAATAAAAGTAATTTCCTTCTGTTTTTTGAGAAAAGGAGGAAGAAAAAGTAAAAAAAAAAAAAAAAAGACAAACACACCTTCAGCTAGAGGCATGGAGAAGACAAGTAGGAGGCAGGTATGTTTTGTTGATCTTCACCCTGCTCTTTGCTATGACTTAACTTAGCTCTCATGTATGTATGCCACATGCAAAACCATGTGTATGATTCTAGTTTCTCCTGCCATACCACATGGGTTCTGACCACTCCTCACTATAAACACTGATGGATAAAGCAAGGAAATGTTTCTGGGTTTGTTTCCATGTAATGATTATTTTAAAAATATATTTTATGTACATAGGTCTTGACTCCAGAATTGGGGAATCAATCTTCCTGTGTATTCAGCTCATTACGAAAAAACAAACAAACAAATGAAACGGAAGGAGTGCTCTGAGAGAGCTAGCAGTGATTATAAATCTGTCCTTTGGGCCCGCCCCTCTTGCTAGACCCACCAATAAGGAGATGGTGGGAAGGTGAAGGAACAATAGATTCACCATTTGGGGGTTGAAGGGTCTGAGTAAATCTGATTTAAAGTTTCATGAACTTTTGCTATATTCAGGAGAGCAAGTTCTGGTTGAGTTCCCCAACTGAGAGAACTGAGGCTCTGAGAGATAGCAGTGAACCAAACGCCATATTGGCAATGTTGTAAGCACACATAAATGATCTAAATGCGTGTCCCTTCTGCCCACCAACCCCTCCTCTCCCAGGAAGTTTTCCATTTGACAGTGAACTGAACGATTAAGCTATACAAGATGAGTACCACACAGGAGAGATGGTTATAAAGAAATATTTCTAACATTGCATTTTCCAGGCACCACTGGCCTAGGGATTCAGTGCACAGAATCCTGGAGTGTTCCAGTTCTGTATATACATTTAATATAGATTTATTTGTTTTGTGTGTGTAGGAAGAGGGTCTGGGAGCCTTGGTGCATATGATGAGGTCAGAACAGAGCTCCAAGTAATCATTCCTTTCCTCCATTGTCTGGATTCTTGGGATTGAATTCAAGCCTCATCTTTAGGAGTTTCCAACCCTGTGAGCCCTCTCATCAGCCTGGTGCGCCACTCTGAAAGTAGAAAAATACATGGTGAGGATAATTTTCATGTTGAGAAAATCTTGTGTAAATTAGGAAGCTTCATCAAAACAGCATGCACTGCCCTGAAGCCCTGTTGAATTCTATGGCTGATTGTAGTTGATGAACTTTTCTAGTAGCATACGGTAGGCCAGGTGCCCGTTCTCCATCTGCTACAAACTTTATCCTGCTTCCTTATAAAAATACGAAACTTCACTCAAAACACTTGATAAGCTTTTAGTATCCTCCTATATCAAACTGAACATTCTTTTGAGGGGACACAAAATACAGAGCAATATTGGTGAAATACCTTACCGTAGTTTCAAGACCATGAATAACTTGGACTCTAGGCATGACTCTGATTTACAACTTAATAACTTCATTTTCTAGAAATAAAGTGGAAGTTCTCATTTAAAGGCCAGAAGACTCCCATTTTCTCTGAATACCAGCAATAATTTAAATTCATGGTTTCTGTATTATTCAGACAGCCTGATTTAATAAGCGCAGTGTTTCTGAGATTCAGTGTTTATGAAAGGTGTGTCTGGAGGGGATACGAAGCTTTATCACGAACAGATGCTAGCTGCAGCTACCCGGTGTGCTGCTCTTATGAAGCTGAGGCTGAAATTTATTATGGGTGGTAGAAACCTCTGCACAAATAAAACAAGAATATTTTTTTTCTTGGAGTAAACAAAGCAGTGCCTTTCAAATTTAAAATCAAGCGAATGGAAAGGTCACTGGTCACTTCGCAAGTGGAGATTCCTCTTCCTATTGTGAATCAGCCTTTACAAGGCACAGTTAATCGATAATAATGTCTTCTTGCAGACACCAACCTCTCCGTCTCTTTACAGGGAGTATTCTTTTAGACATTAGTAGCTGAACGCCCACTTACAGTTGTGAATGGTTTAGAAACACAGAACCGTAACCATATATATGGGGATTTATTACATTGTAAAATATGGCAGGAAGTTGGGCAGTGATCTACCTGCTGGAGAGTGATAGACTCTGTAGCTATTCTGTCCAGGAATCTTCAGTCCAACAAGGTCCAATAAAATGGGCTAAGTCTGAGGCAAAATTCCAATAGGTCCTTGCAGAGTCTCTAGTCTTATTTGAAAGGCTGAAGGCATCTTCTTTCAAGTGCAATGAGGTTTGCACACAGAAGCTGTCTTCTCTGCCCCCACTTTTCTCCATGCATCCTCTCACTCCACTGAAGCCATTTAGAGACATCCCCAAACTTAGAGAAATTTCCTCCATGAATTGTTGTCACGTATTTTAGTCCTCCCTGAATGTTCTCCCAGTCACGGACACACATGTGCTTTGTTAGACATCTTACAATCTGTTGATCTATGTAAGCTGTCAATCACGACGGATCCTCACATAAAGTATATATGTGAATCATGGGTAATGGCAATTCGGAGACACTCACATCTTTACACAGACGACTGGTAAGCCATGCATCACTTTCAGCATTACCCAGAAGACATGAGCCTCAAGTGACTCAAAGCAAAGAGAGGGCATCTGGATCTGCAAAGATTGGAGAGCGGTTTGAAAACGGAGCTTCGAGAGGAAGCGTAGTAGTCCTGACAGCTGTAACTCCTGAATCTAAATAGTTAACATTAACATTGCCCCCTCCCCCAACTTAAGACTCTGGGAACACTGTGGAGAGGGAGAGAAAGTGCCACAGGATCAGGGACTTTGCTGAGAGATTTCTTCTCCCAGTGATATCAGGAGCTACACCTGTAAAGTCTCACCGATGTGACTGTCCAAATGTGAGCTGTACAGGACTGACACCAATGGGCGTGCCAAAGTGGATGGAGAGAATCAACGCAAGGCTTCAACCCTGCACAAAGAACTACAGGCAACAGAATAAGGCTGGAGTGACAGAGGTGGTCTTCCTCAGGGAAGGGCACATAGAGGAAGCATTACATGAGCAGAAGAGTTTATACTTAAAATATCTATCTATCTATCTATCTATCTCTATCTATCTATCTCTATCTATCTATCTCTATCTATCTCTATCTATCTATCTCTATCTATCTCTATCTATCTCTATATCTATTTATCTCTATCTCTATCTATCTCTATATCTATTTATCTCTATATCTATCTATCTATCTATCTCTATATAGATAGATATAGAGATAGATAGATAGATAGATAGATAGATAGATAGATAGATACATGCAGTACTAATTAGTGATGAAAGAGGCCATGAATTTGAAAAAGGGGTATAAGAGACAGTTGGATAAAAAGTGGGGAGAGAAAAATGATGTAGTTATCCTATAAAGTTAATTTACAATCCTTTTTTTTTTTTCAGAAAAGCCTGATCAAAAGCCAAACTAGAAGTGAAAGTCAGTTCAAGGTGCATTCATGATGTGTCTTATTCATGGGCCAGATTGATTCCAGGGAACCTGTTCTTAAAGGTACCGCCTCAAAGCAAATAAATGCTAAGCCATTGTCTGTACCAAGTTGGGAAGGCTCAGACAAAGCCTTGCTGTGGGAGTGATTGTGGGTGTTGCTATCAGCGTGTTCACAGCGTGTCCTTAACTGGAATGAACTGGACAGAATATTAGCAACACACTTCAGAGGATTGAATTCCAGAGTTACCCCTGCCTTGATTAAAAGAATAAGGATCTTCAAGATTTGATATGGCCTCCAGCTTTCACGATATCTTCTGCTAAGAAAATTGATCATCAATACAATCAAGGAGATTTTTATAAAAGGACAAATTCAGTGTTGCAATTAAAATAGGATGGGTAGGGGCCCTTTCCCAAGTAAACAAGCATAGTAGTCTATAACAAAAGATGCTCCCCCATCTTCAGGAAGAAGAATCTGCAAGCAGGGGTTTACAATCAGTATGTAGGAAGGGTCGCATAACCATTTCATAAACCAGGAAATGACTCTGGAGTTAGATTTTTGGAATAACCAAATGCCATTGATCTTTACTTAGGTAATTGATATAATGACTGTCTCATTCGTTGACATTTTCATTGTCACCCTACTGAGCATCTCGTTTCATTAAAGATGTTATTGACAGAAGGTCATCTATTTGGAACATGTTTACAGTGACTAGGAGAAAACTTGTTACCAAATTGTTTATGAAGTTTCAAGTGCTTTTAGATATGATTTTTAAATGACTCTTTATATGTTCAGAGACATCTCCCTGTCCAAGATTCTGACATAAGTAAAAGAGGTTAAGGGGTGAACGTGAAACCCTTCTGAAAACTGAATGTCTTCTAGAATACACATAGACCTCAGTGTCCAGCATATATCTTCAGTATTGGATTTTTATTTTTACTACAGGGGGTCTGGTAACTTAGTTGTTTTAATCCTATATCATTATATGTAATATAGGAACAATGATTAATAAAACACACATTATTTACATGCATAAAGTAAAAGAAAGAAAGCATGTAAGGCCTGATCCAAAACTGGCGTTCTGAAAGCATATCTCATTTGTGCCACAAGCTGTCTTTCACCTAAAATTTTCCATGTTTAAAAAAGGTGCTATGGTGCTGTCTTATTCACTTTTCTTTTGCTGTGAAGAGATACCATGGGCGCAGCAACTCTGAAAGGGGAAAGCATTTACTAGAGCGTGCTTACAGGTTCAGAGGTTCAGTCCATTGTCATCACGGTGGGAAGCATGGCGGTACCCAGGGAGATGTGGTGCTAAAGATGTTGAGAGTTCTACAGTCAGTCCACAGGCAGCATGGGGAAGGGAGAGGGGGAGGGAGAGGGAGAGGGAGAGAGGAGGGGGAGGGAGGGAGAGGGAGAGGGAGAAGGAGAGGGAGAGGGACAGGGAGAGGGAGAGGGAGGGAGAGGGAGAGGGAGAGGGAGAGGGAGAGGGAGAGGGAGAGGGAGAGGGAGAGGGAGAGGGAGAGGAGAGGGGAGGTTGGGCCTGGCTTGGGCTTCTGAAAGTTCAAAGCCCACCCTTACTGGCATACTTTTCCAACAAGGCCACACCTCTTAAACCTTTAAGTAGCTCCACTCCCCAATGACCAAGTCTTCAAAAATATGAGCATATGGGGGAAATTTTTATAAAAACCACCACACTCCCCTCCCTGACCCTCAGGGTCTTGTAGCCATATGAAAATACAAAAATGCATTCAGTCCAATACTGTTTAACAGTACAAAGCTCTAAGTCTCTTCTGAGTAATGCCCATGAAGCAAGAAGAAAAAACAGGTCCTATACTTCCAACATGCAATGGGGCAGGGTATACAGTACCAATGGGGTAGGAAAGTAAGAAATGATGGACAAGAACAAGATTGAAAAACAGCGGGGCAGACTCCCGACTCTGGATCTCCATGTCTGATGTGAAGGAATGCTTCAGGCTGACAGCTCCTTTCAGCTTTTTTGACTGCAGCACCACTTCTCTTACTTGGCTGTTTCCACTCTTGGTAGTTTGCAACCTTTTTCGCAGGTATCCCATGACTCCAGAATCTCCAGCATTCTGGGGTCTTCAATAAACCCAAGTTTCACTTTTCTAGCTTCACCAGAGTCCCCCTTGGGCCTTCATACAAGGACATCTTTGACACACACCTGGCCTCAGCCACAGAGAAATTTTCACAAATCCTTTCTTGTATCTTTGACCTTAAAGGACCATGTGAATGGTCCTTCTGCTGTTTGCCAGAACACCTTCTTCAAATACACTGCCGTCAGCATTCTCTTGTTGATGGTTTCCTTTACTGCTTAAGTCTTCTTTAATTCCTTTTCAGGAGATGGAAGCTTATCTGGATGGAGTTGTAGCCTGAGATCACTGCACCTTTTATTTCATTTAGAATCAGGCTTTTCTTTAAATGTTTTATTTCCTTGAGCTCCATTATACTTACTAATGCCTCTTTTCTCCCCAAACTGTGCATTTTGTATTTTTCCTTGCTCAGCTTGTGCCTTCCTATTGAGATCTGTATAAGAGTGTCCAGTAATAACCAACTACCATAGTCAATACTAGGTTTTAAAATCTCCTCTGCCAATATCATCCATACCAACCTCCAGTATCAGACAGACTTTTTTAGACAAGGGCAGAAAGCAGCCACATTCGTTACCAAAAATATTACAAGAAAAAAGCCACTTGTTAATAATCTTCTCCTTGAAAACATCTTGATCCAGGCATCTACAGTGGTAATCACTCTCAGCAGTGTCTTCAATGCTCACACTAGTATGGCTCATTAAGCTCCACCTAAAGTGCTTCCTAACTCAGGTGACAGCAGATGCTGGCGAGGATGTGGAGAAAGAGGAACACTCCTCCATTGTTGGTGGGATTGCAAGCTGGTACCACCACTCTGGAAATCAGTCTGGTGGTTCCTCAGAAAATTGGACATTGCACTACCTGAGGACCCAGCTATACCACTCCTGGGCATATACACAAAAGATGCTCCAACATACAGCAAAGACACATGCTCCACTATGTTCATAGCAGCCTTCTTTATAATGGCCAGAAGCTGGATAGAACCCAGATGCTCTTCAACAGAGGAATGGATACAGAAAATGTGGTACATCTACACAATGGAGTACTACTCAGCTATCAAAAACAATGCCTTCATGAAATTCATAGGCAAATGGATTGAACTAGAAAATATCATCCTGAGTGAGGTAACCAATCACAGAAAAACACACATGGTATGCACTCACTGATATTAGCCCCAAAGCTCAGAATACCTAAGATATAATTTGCAAACCACATGAAGCTCAAGAAGAAGGAAGACCAAAGTGTGGATACTTCAGACCTTTTTAAGATGGGGTACAAAAATATTCACAGGAGGAAATATGGAGACAAAATATAGAACAGAGACTGAAGGAAAGGCCATCCAAAGATTGCCCCATCTGGGGGATCCATCCCAAATATATACACTAAACCCAGACAATATTGAGGATTCCAAGAAGTGCATGCTGACAGGAGCCTGATATAGCGTGTACTGAGTGGCTCTACCAGAGCCCTATTGATACAGATGAGGATGCTTGCAGCCAACCATTGAACTGAGAATGGGGAGAGTTAGAGAAAGAACTGAAAGAGCTGAAGGGGTTTGCAACCTCATAAGAACAGCAATATTAACCAACCAGACCCCTCAGAGCTCCCAGGAACTAAACCACCATCCCAAGAGAACACGGGGATGGACCTATGGCTCCATCTGCATATGTAGCAAGCAGAGGATGGCCTCATAGGACATCAATGGGAGGAGAGGCCCTTGGTCCTGTCAAGGCTCAATGCCCCAGTATACGGGGATGTCAGAGCGGCAAGGTGGGGAGGAGTGGGTGAAGGAAGGAGCACCCTCATAGAAGCAGGGAGAGAGAGATGGGATATCAGGTTTCTGGAGGGGAAACAGGGAAAGGGGATAACATTTAAAATGTAAATGAAAAAATATCTAATTTAAAAAAGTGCTTTCTAAAGTTCTAACATCTGCATTCAACCAAAAAACACCAAGATCAGGCCTCACACACCAATACCCAACTCCTGGTACCAACTTCTCTCTTAGTCAGTGTTCTAGTGTTGTGCAGAAATGCGATGGCCACAACTCTTATAAAGGGAAGTATTTAATTGTGGCTTGCTTGCAGTTGCAGAGGTTTAGTTCATGATTGTCATGACAGAAACCATGGCAGCGTATGGGTAGGCACGGTGCTGGGGAAGTTGGCAGCAGAAAGAGAAAAAGCCAGTGGGCCTGACTTGCACTTCTGGAACTTGCCCCATCTCAGGGACACAACTTCTAATAGTGTCCCTTCCTGATGATTAGCACTCACGTATGTGAGCATACAGGACCACTCTTATCCAAACCACCATCGATGCCAAACACAAAAAGTAACTGCCCCAAATCTTAGGATGTTAAAAGGAAATAAAAAAGGCTGATAGAGAAAGAGTCATGATCCGGGAATGGAAAAGGGCCCCAAACTGAGAACAGACTTGACTCATGTCTACCTGCTGCAGGCGGACAGTTAAGCCACATACAGCAAAACAAAGTAAAACAACGCCTCCTTTCAGAACTCTAAAACTGTTACGCATTAGATAATAAAATAACGCAGTGACTTAATCTGAGGAAAAAGAACACTAGTTTAATGTAATCTTAATGGTTAAATATTCTTGAAACATCACCTCTGCTTTCATAAGAGTGAAAGCATAAAGTTCAGTTTCGCTTTGGAAAATGGGAACTATTTAGAACAAAGATTTGTTCATATAGAGTCCTGGCACCATCTTGTGGTCCGGTGAAACATTGCTACGGAGAATACCTAAGGATACTTTGTGTCTCTCTAGAATAAGAAGACACTGTTTTAGGTTGTTTTCTCTCAGGTGAAATGTATTTCACCAATGAGCTAGCATTCATGTTTCAATCACTTGAACAAACAACTACTTTAAAATGTATTTAAAGGGATCATCCATTTTGTCTGCTACATGGAAGGATTTTATTTAGTAATTATTTCCAACTATTTTTTTTTTTGCTTCTTTGATCTCTTTTTTAATTGTCGGAGCGTCAGAATATATACGTCTGTGCACCACATATGTGCCTGATCTCTATGGAGGCCAGAAGAGGGACATTGGTTGCCCTGGAACTGTACCTACAGAGGTTTGGTAGCTGTTATGTGGGAGCTAGGAATCTGATCAGGGTCCTCTGGAAGAGCAGCAAGGGCTCTTAACTTCTGACTCTCCAGCTCTATGTGTGTCTTAGGGTCTTATTGCTGTGAAGAGACACCATGACCAAGGCAACTCTTATAAAGGACAACATTTAATTGGGACTGGCTTACAGGTTCAGTCCATTATCATCAAGGTGGGAGCATGGCAGCATCCAGGGAGGCATGGTGCAGGAGAAGCTGAGAGTTCTACATCTTCACTCAGAGGAAGTCAGGAACAGACTGAACATCCTCAGGGAGTTAGGAGGAGGGTCTCCAAGCCCACCCACAGTGACACACTTCCTCCAACAAGGCCACACCTTCTAATAGTGCCACTCCCTGGGCTGAGCATATGCAAACCATCACAACATGCTTGTTCTTTTGTGATGGTCATTTGTCTTTTCATAAAGATGTCAGATATATCACGTTCTCAGTGGACCCAGAGGAAAGAAGAGCATGGGGCAGGGTAAAGTCAAAGTGAAATGTGAACCAGACAATGCAGATGTGAATGAGAGCATATGTCCCAATGCTATTATCGTATTAATAAGAATTTTAATAATTTTAAGAACTCCAAACAGCCCCAAACTTAACAAGCTCTGAGACATTTTGGGTCTTTGTATTAGGTTTAAACATAGATGTTGTAAGGTTACCTTGTTGGGTAGCATGCTACAAGCTGTCTTGTGGCTGAATTATCATGGCTGTCTAAAAGGAGATAGAAGAACCGGGGAAACTGACTCTTTTGGACTCAACTAGACTGATATTCACCCCCACTCCGATGAAGATATGTGATGAGGGAGTCACAGGTTTGAGCCTTTATATTCTCTTTTGATATTAGATATTAATGCTTCTCCCACAGCACAGAGGTAAATCAGAAATACAAACATTTCATCAGCTTTTGTCTTTGCTTATTTAAAGCCAGTGTGGTACTTCCACATGTGAATCAGTGATCACACATTTCAGGTGTCATAACGGGGCAGTTAGAGGAAGCAGAAATGCTTCTAACCAAGTGTTCTCTCTTGGAATATACGAGTCATGACCCAGTTTGTCAAAATATTTATAATGAGTAAATTGGCATTATTTCATTTGGAGATCCAACCTTGATCCAAGCCCCTGCTGCTTGTTAACATGAGTCTAGGCCACCAAGATGTTTCGGCAGACAAGGGCGCCTGCCTCCGAGTCTGATGACCTGAGTTCAATCTCCATGAAACAGACAGCGAAGGAGAGAGCCACCTTTGCTGGTTGGCCACTTGCCTGCCACACATGTGCAGAATAATATATAATAATAATAATAATAATAATAATAATAATAATAACAATAATAATAATAAAAATATGCAAGTGCAAAAATGTGTTTAATAATTTAGGGAACCTTCTATAGTTGTTCTGGGACTCTACAGCTAGCTCCAATCTTCCGAGACACACACACACACACACACACACACACACACACACACACACACACACACACAGAGGGGTGGGGGCAATTGGAGAGTCTTTATGGATCTTTCTGGCTTTCAAGTTGACTAATAGTTAAAACGAAATCTTTCAGAACTCCAAGACCTCCAAGAGTTGAGCTGAGGGTGGAGTTTGTTCTTTTGCTTTTGAATTGCTCAAATAGTTCCTGATTGGTGGGTACTAAGAACCTTACTTCCAGATTTCTGTGAATCTCTGGCTATGTGCGGCTCACCTGGGGCAAACATTTATACAACTCAGGCATCAAATCATCAGTCAAACCTATTGCACAGCAGTAGACCCAATCTTCCTCTGCTTGTCTTCCACTTAAAAGAACTATAAACCGTTCAAAGTTTAAACCCCTCATCGATGAATAGTAATTCGTTGCTAACGGATTTTATTATTATTTTATTTTCTCAAACTTTGAATGCTTACATATCCCATAGCTACCTGTGTCACAGTCTGGCAGTGTTGGAATTTTATACCCATTGCCACTTGGCCTCATTTGTGACATTTTCATGTCTCTCGTCTGAGTTATCCACACTGCGCTTGGGAATACTTCAGGCAACGTTCCCGTAAACAAAGCCATCATCGCTTTCTACAAGGTCTAGATATAACTGAATCCAAGGGGTAGAATCATTAACATGGTCCTTTGCAGCATTTTCTTATCAATTGCAGTAATTTGCCACGGAGGCTTGAAATTAAATGATTTCATATAACATATTAGAAAGATATTAACAAAGCCCCGCACCTTTCCTGTCCATTTGAGAAAAAGAGGTATATTACTAAGATTAACAGTGGCAAGGAAGGGGGAGAAAAAAACCACTTGATGTTTATAAGACTATCATCTACATAAGTGGACACTTAATGGTGTGTGAATCAGGAAGCAGAAATGAGAAAATTCTGTGTAAAATATAATGATATAAATTAAATTACAGGATACGAACAGAAGGGCTTAATCAGGGACATTTATAAGAAGAAGGAGTCCTTAAAGTGCCAAGTGTCTGAATGAGTCCCGGCTGCAAAGACGTCTTTGCCCTTTTATAGAGTTCTCCAGGGATACATCTTATTGAGGAGATTTTAGAAGGAAAAAAAATCGATAGACTTTTAAACTTCTGAAGAGATTATTTGTCTGGATTAATATGGCTGTCTTTTTTAAGAATTAAAGGCAAAAGATAAGGTGACTTAATTAAATGATCCGAAGTTTTCAAAATAATAAATATGAATGTGAACTGAAAACATCTTTACTGTCGCCACAAAGTCGTCGTCTTCTTTCTTCTGTTTTGCTTCCATATTGATCCAAACCAAGTTCACTGCAGGAAAGTGATAAGCCCAGCCTGCGGTTATGCTGGTCTGTGTCTCTTCTGTGTACACACGCTCATAAGTTCTAAGTATCTTAACAAAACCAGAGGGATCCCCTTTTCACACATCTCCTGTTGTAAAAGGGCCTTGAAATTAAACATATTTTAAAAATATTTATTTATCTTATTTTATGATATGATATGTTTGCCATGGTATAACTTGGCAAATTTTGGATTAAAAAAAATCTAGACACTTCCAGCCACAGAAAGAAGCAGGCCTGTCCATCCAGCTTTCTGTCTCTCTCCTTTTTATCTAATAATTTAATTATTTTATTCACTTTACATCCAGATGGCAACCTTACAAATCTCTCCCTTCACTAACCCTGCTCCCTCCTCTACAGAGAATGGGAATCCACTTTGGGTACCACCCTACCCTAGGACATCAAGTCTCTTGTCAGGACTAAGCACATGCTTCTTTTCTGAGGCCCAGGCAGTCCAGGTAGGGGAAGGTGAGCCAATGCAAGGTGACAGAATCAGAGACAGCTCTGCTCCAGTTGTTAGGGCATCACCTGAAGAACAAGCCTCACATTGGCTACAAGTGTGTAGGGGGCCTAGGTCCAGCTCCTGTGTGGTCTTTAGTTGGGGGTTAGGTCTCTGTGAGCCCTCTGAGCCCAGGTTAGTTGACTCTGTAGGTCTTCTTGTGGTCTCTTTGACACCTCTGGCTGGTTCAATTCTATCTCTGACTCTTACGCAGGTCACCCTGATTTTTGCCTGATGTTCAACTATGGGTCTCTGCATCTGTTTCCATCTGCTGCTGGGTGAAGCCTCAGGAGAGTTATGCCAGGCTCCTGTTTGAAAGCATAGCAGAGTAACACTAATAGTGTTGACTCTCTCCCATGGGATGGGTCTTAAGTTGGGTTGGTCATTGGTTGAATTTTCCCTTAGTCTCTGATCCATCTTTATCCCTGTGCATCTTGTAGACAGGACAAATTTTAGGTTGAAGCCCTTGTGGTGTGTGGTGGTTTATATATAATTGGGCCAGGGAGTAGCACTATTAGAAGGTATGGCCTTAATGGAGTAGGTGTTTCACTGTGGCTGCGGTCTATCATACCCTAGCTGTCTGGAAGCCAGTGTTCTGCTAGCAGCCTTCAGATGAAGATATAGAAGTCTCAGCTCCTCCTGCACCATGCCTGCCTGGATGCTACCTTGATGATAATGGACTGAACCTCTGAACCAATTAAATATTGTCTTTATAAGAGTTGCCTTGGTCATGGTGTCTGCTCACAACAGTAAATCCCTCACTAAGACATGGTGGGCTTATGTCCCTCTCCCTCCATGGGAAGTCCTGTCTAGCTGCAGGAGGCGGCCTCTGAGATTCTCTCTTACACCTGTCAGAACAGCTACTGGGAGCCTATGGGGGTGAACCTTCCTGAGATCCCTACCAAATGGGACTATGGAGCCTGAAGTGGACACCTGCTGTTCACCACATTTTTAAAATCATCCACTGATGAGCTCAAAATGGACGACAATGCCTTCAGTGAACCGGAACAGCCCTCTTCCACAGTTGACTCACTTTCTGAAATCATTATTTAATCTTCTCTATTTAAAAAAAAATGCTTTTCAAGAGGTAGATGTGTTTGTTCTAGGAACTGTCAGGTTCTTCTTTTCTCCCTCTCTCCCTCCTGCCCTCTTCTCTCATTTCAGACTCTTCATTAATACTATTTCAAAGTTTTCTTACACCTGGCTCTCAGTTCTAAATGTCAACTATGCATTTCTAGACTGAGCTTCTGTTATCAGTGACAAAGTATCTCATAATAGCCACAAAATCTCATTGGCATAAAATAATAGGAAATTTACTTCTAATGTCTGGGATCTAGCTCAGATCCATAAGTGTGCATCCGCTTGCTTGTTTACCTGGATGATTGCCCCTAGTGGTGTGCTATGGCACACCACTGAAACCCATCTGGAAGACTTCCTCCGTCCAGCTCATATGACTGAGTCCAACATTAGTGGTAATAGATATTTCCCAAGTAACTTAAATTGCTATAGCTTTCTTCTTAAAATAATTATTAGTATACAAGACATTACTAAAAAAAATCACAGTGTTTACAGTCAATTTAATTTAGTTTATGATTTGATGGGTGAGGCCTTTGGAAAAGCTCAGTCTAGAAATGCATAGTTGACATTTAGAACTGAGAGCCAGGTGTAAGGAAACTTTGAAATGGTATTAATGAAGAGCCTAAAATGAGAGAAGAGGGCGGGAGGGAGAGAGGGAGGAAAGAAGAACCTGGTAGGTTCCTAGAACCTGCACTGTACTTGCTTTAGATGCCTCAGTGGTGAAGTCAGATGGTAGGAGAGACAGCAGTCTGCCTAAAGATTCAACTAGACACCTAGCTGAGTTGGGTGCTGTTACTGCTGTTGGGCAAAGATTTAGTGGTTCTGTTAATTGGGAAGTCTATAAGCATCCGGGTTGTAGGACAGATAGGCTCTTGACTACAGAGGTCAATATGTGGAGATATCAAAAGAGAAAGACAGACCTGCAGAGAGGGGTCAGTCATTAAAATATTTGCCATGATAGCATGAAGACAGAAATTGGTTCTCTAGCATCCTGTAAAGGTATGTATACTTGCAATGCTAATATTTCAATGCAGACAGGATTCTGGCGTTGTCTGTCTAAGCTGTGAGGTACAAGTTTAGTCAGAGACGTTGACCAAAAAAAGCTTAAGGTAGAAAACTATTGAGGCTACACCTGGCATTCACTTCTGGTGTCTAGGCATATGCTTTTGCACACCAACGTTCACACGCACCATGGAGTGAAAGGCAGGAAAAGCCTACTTGAGTGCTTTGGATTGGCTATTGAAATAATTTTTTCTGTTCTGTTTTGTCTGAGTTATGGGGCCCAGGTTGTCCTTGAACTTCTGAGGCCTCTCAAAGTTCTGAGGGGGCTACAGGTTTTGTGCTTCCATTCTCAGCTCTGTCATCCAGTCAGTCAGATACTTTTGGTCGAGATGGTATTAGCCTTGCAGACTGTCTTTCACCAGCATCAAGTTTGCAGGGCCAAGAATGATGCAAACCCTATAAAGACACTTTAATATCCTGTAACCGTCAGTAGAATTTTTTAAGGATGAGACACGGCCTTGGAAGAAAATTCTTCTGTCTGACCTCCTAAATGCTCTACATGAGGTCCAAGAAGAGCCCAAGAAAGCAACATTCCAGCTATTCTAATGCTCTGGTTGAGGTGTATGCATCCTATTCTCACTGAAGGCCATTGGCATGGGAAACACAAGTAATTAGTGTTTCCCTCCAGAATTAGTTCCTTTCCTGTGATAAAATACCATAGGAAGATGTACCCGACGGAAGGGTTTAATTTAACTTAAGGTTCCAGACGGGCAGGGTTCATAATGGCAGAGGAACCATGGCAGCACACAGCTAGGGCAAGAAGCTGAGGTCACATCGTAGACAGCAAACAGGAAAGAGAGGAGTGAATTGCAAGTGGAGTGGGAATATAGACCCTCCAAACCTACTTCCAGTGAGTGCTTCTTCCCAGTGAGACTTTTCTCCCTAAGGTTCCATAACATCTGCAAACAGCAAACTAACTCAGGATCAAGTGTTCAAATGCGTAAGTCTATAGGGAGAATCATTTCTCTCTCAAATCATTGCACCTCTCCTGTTCAGATCTCCTCCTCCTCCTCCTCCTCCTCCTCCTCCTCTTCCTCTTCCTCTTCCTCCTCTTCATTTTCCTCTTCCTCCTCTTCCTCTTCCTCCTCCTTCTCTTCTTCCTCTTCCTCCTCTTCCTCTTCCTCCTCCTCTTCCTCATCCTCTATCTCTTCTCCTCTCTTATTCTACTTAATGCTTTTGTTCTTTAGTGTCCACGTCTTCTTTCAGTTGTGAATTCTAACTTGTTGTCTCCTAAGACTGAGAGGACACGCCTCTCTTCACTGTCACACCATAATGGAGGAGCAAACTGCAAAATGGCTCCAGGGACAGAGTGAGATAAAGTGAAGGTGCCTTCTGTGTCCCCGATGTCATGGACATCAGTCCTCCTGGTTTCTGGCTCAGTTTCCTGATTACTTGCCAATCCACAAAACCACTCTGGATGCTTTATCTGTGAAGGTCAATTAGTCTCAAAGTTTTCATATAGAGTGAAGCCAAATATTCAGACATTGGCCTCTCTGCATTGCCGTTTCCTGGTCAGAGGCTCAAGGCCCTGGTATTTACGCAATTGCACTTGGGGTCTAAATTGACATTCAATTTTAATACACTTACTTGTTTAATTTCTTAATAGAAAGACTTGTTTATTGTGGGGTGTGTGTGTGTGTGTGTGTGTGTGTGTGTGTTTCACTGTGTGTTCACTTGTGTGTTCAGTATGAGTGTTCATGTGTTTACATGTACATATGTAGGTTCATTTGGAACCTGAATGTCAACTTCAGGTACCACTTATCAGCTGTTGTCTTCCCTTTATTTCCTTCATGATATGACCTAACATTGGCCTGCTTCTCATCACACAGCCAAGACTAGATAACTAGTAAGCCACCAGGATCCACCGGTCTCCATATCTATATGTAACCAGCCCTGACTCACATGGGGGCACTTGAGGTCAACGTTAGGCCCCTATGCTTGCCCAGTGAGTGCTCTTGGGACTGAGCCATTCCTGCTTTAATGGACATTTTCACTCCTTAGCAATGTGTTTGAGTAGTGGGGAGATTTCATATGTAGCTTTTTAGTATATTTTATTTTCAATCGCGGTTGCGCCCAGAGAGACCGTTGTTTGGGTTAATTCCCAGTCTACCAGATTACTGGAAACAGAAGTGCTAAATCCATTTTCCACACTCATGCTGGAGTTGTGGCTTTACAAATTTAATACAAGCCTATAGCTTTCATGCTTAAAATTTGCAAGCACCTCCTCATCACCTTCTAAATCATAAGCTCCCAAATGCCATGCACTGGCACGCTCTAGAGTCTGCTCCTGCCAGTCTTCCAACCTCATTTTGAATGCTTCCTTTTCTTTTTTTTTCCTTCTCAATAGCACAAAATTGCTCGCAGCTGAGACGAACCAGGCTGCTCCATGGCCCGGTGCTTTACTGTTGCTAGTTCACTTACCCAGAGACTTCGCAATTTCCACTGACTTCTTCAGATGAATAAAGCTACTTACATTAAGTACCAATTCTAGGAAGCCTTGCTTGACAATTCTGTGGAACGCACACACACACACACACACACACACACACACACACACACACACACTAACACACTCACTGAGATGTAGATAGATGGATAGATAGATAAAGAGATAGGTAGGTAGATAAAGAATGAATATATATTGTATTTATCACAGCTACAGTTACAGATGTTGAGCCATGAAGAGTTTATTCTTATTGTATATACACACTCCGGATCCGACTACATTTTCACATATTTGTATTGAGGAGGGGCTCTTACTTTAACTTAAAGTCTTAGGGATACATTCTTCGGTGTCTGACTCTTCTGCTTACTCTCACATCACGTACGTCTCTAACACTATGTTTAGAATTTAGTAATCCACCCTGGGATAGTACTGACCACTAATCCCACTATTTGTCTTACACTTTAAAACTTTCTTTCATTAACAAAAACATCTACTTTTTACCCTTGTATTTTGTAAAGATTCATTTGTGGATCACTGTATGTGTAGCTGGGCTCCCATGCAGGTTAACGTGCAACGCATGCATTCAAGAGCCTGCATATGCCAGGAGAGACAGCAGACTCCTGGAACTAGAAACAGCTGGCTTTGAGTTGCCTGTGCATGCTGGAAATCGAGCCTGGGTCCTCTGGAAGATCAATAAGTGCCCTTTACCACTGAGACATCCGTCCAGACCCCTTATTGTTGTATTTTAAACACTGAATTAATTTTTGCATTTAGTAGGAAGTTGAGAAACATAGCGGAATACGGTTGGCATGAATTCTTCATAAGGTCAGTGCTGGAAAGTTACAGAGGGCAATTAAATTTTCAACTACATAATGAATGATACCTTTCTCCTCCCCGTTCCCAGAATATTCACTAGGCATGAATATAAATTTTAAAAAATGTTACCCATTTAACATTGTACAGAATACTGTGCCCACTAATTCTTTGTTGTTCCAAAAGGACTTTGGAAGGAAGAGATTCATCTATGTAAGTGACTGGACCTATTTTGACAGAAAGCATATATGAATAGTGTCCACATCTCCAGTTTCACACATCTTCATGATGTATTTAACGGAAAACGTAGCATTCCAGACTGTTTAATCCACTTTACTAATCTGACATTGTTTTCTCTTTGTTTGTTTTTAACATGGAAAGGGTTATTTTCAGAAGATTTTGCCTTCTCAATTGACATTTTTTGCAATTCTGTTCTTACTTGTTCTGCTTATACATTTTCTATGTTTTTTTTTTTGTTTTGCCTGAGAACAGGCTTTGGCCCCCAAGCCAATGGACCTCTTTCTGTCAGCAATAGTTTGTGCATTTGTGCTTCTCTGCTTTGCTCAAAAAGATTCAATCCAGAGTGTGAGAATGTACCATGGTGCCCCATTCTCTTTAAGGGTGATTGTACTCTGCTCTGTGACTTCATTTCTGTCTAACATCTGTGAGACTTTTGAATGCATCTTGATCCACTTATTTTTGTTTCTTAAATCAGCTGGGTGATTCCCATGCCCACTGCTCCCTAAGGTCTTCTATCAACATTACATTTTCACAGTACTGCTTTCTTTCTCTCTCCCCTCCCCTCCCCTCCCCTCCCCTCTCCTCATCCCTCTGCTTAACTACCCTTCCCTGCACTTCTCTCCCCTTCCTTCTCATTCTTTCCCCTTACCTCTCCTTCCCTGACCTGTCCCCTCCTGTCCCCTTCCCTTCTCCCCTCTCTCCTCCTCATTCTTTCCTTTCCCCTCTGTCTCCCCACTCCTCTCCTCCCCTACATTCTCTTCTTGCAGTTTATGACTTGCTGGCCTTGAGCTCACTGAACTTCTGACCCTCCTAAGTTCTGTGATTTGCAAGTGTGGACTCAGGAATGCAATGGCCCTGTTTTCTGAATAAAACTGGGCTTGGCATAGTTCTATTCAGAAAGGTTTAAAAAAAATGTGTAAGCATGTTTTTATTCCCTAATAATGTTAGGAGATCTATTTTAAATAACTCAGAACTACACTTTCACACTCTCATTTCATTTTATTCACAACCTGTCTCTCTCCCCCTAATTCTCATCTAATTTGTGTTTCTGGTTGATATTCCAGTAGACAGTGATAACACAAAGTAATAAACATGGTTATTTTCCACCGGAAACTCAATTTCTAAAGTGAAATATGAAGGAAATTATGTTAAACTTTTAGTGGAGCCATTACTTAATTTTATTGCTACTCTTTGTGAGTTCCTCAACTCAGAAAATAATGTAATGTGAACCTGAAAACCTCATCTTAGGCGTAACTACGCAGACGTTTAATAAAAACCACATTAAATGTGAACATTTAAATTTTAGAAGTGAAAATAAACACGACCAAAAAGCAGAAGGTAGCATTTACTCTCCTGGAAGTGTGTGAGATTCATACTAACCACTTCATTGGCACAGTGCGTACTCCAGGCCTTTAAGTGACATGTCATATGTCGATAACAATAAAATATCCTGGGAAACAAAACAAGGATTCAACTCTATTTTGTGTGTGTGTGTGTGTGGCAATATGTTTTGATTAGAACATCAGACCTGACACACAGAAGGGACTCCTAAAAGAGAGGTGTACGCTGCGGTGTGAACATTTAAAATGTCAATATTCACAAACCAAACTACGTTTGTGGAGACGTGTGATACGAAGCCAACGTTAGGGATTTGAGATACGGAGAAGAAAATATCTAGTCACTGCGTGCACATTTTCAGTTGCATTTGATGTTAGACATCTCACTAAATGAGCTGAAACTCTTTCCGGTTACATGTTATAAAACAAGTTCATGTACAAGTAATTTAATTTACATGGGTGGGGAAAGCTCAGCAGTGCTCTGCGTGGCGTTTGGTGTCCTCACCATGTCACAAAAGCAATTAGATTACACTGGAAGCCAGCTGTGCAGCCGGGAGACTGCTTTTATCTAAGTGATAAAATCCTTGCAGGGTGTGAACAATGCTGGGTATAAAATGTAACGTTTTAATGAACAGCATAAAAGATGAATAGAATGAGCGCCGGGAAGGGCACAGGGAAGGAAGAGAGTGAGAAACGGTTGCAGTTGGTTGTAACAAACTATTCACCTGCGGTGACTTTTAATCAGAAAATGATTTCTACATCATTTAATTAATTTAGTAAGTATGTGATCTCCATTTATCATTAGCCACTCTGGGAAAATTAGGAGGCTATAGATCTTACTGAGAACAAAGGCAGGCCTGATGTTACCAACGTTAGTCTTTACTGAGTTAGGTCAAGAGGGATCTAGGTGAGAAAGTTAAGGCAGGTGTGTGCAGAGGCACAGGCTCACAGAACGGTCTTGCTTTGATGCACTCTGCTGACCAGGTCAAGTTCACATGGATTAGCTTGTGTCATTTGGAGCGAGCTTGCCCAAAATAGGGTCATGGTAATGATTGGAGCAATTTCCAGATCAATGGAATCCAAGCCAAGTACAGCTTTAGTGACTTCTTTAGCATAAGTTTTGGTAAGCACGCGGGACTTGAAAAACAGATAAGAATCCTTTTTTTTTTTTTTTTTTTTTTTTTTTTTGTGGCTGGATGATATTACCTGAATAAGTCAATCTAAACCAAAATCATAATATTGGACTTTTGTCAACGTCATTAAAGTATGGTGTGTTTTACTTGTCAAGTTTTGAGACAAGTAACCTATGATTTTATACTTAAAATAATCCCAAACCATGTTAAAATAGACCACACAAACTGAAAACTCTAAGACACTATTTATGCAAAGAAAATACAATATCATTTCCTACCTAAATTACTTGTAATTGCTACTAACTGTTAAGTGTTTTGCATGAGCCAAGCCTCTGCTAACTGTATTGTTACTGTGATTTCGTTAATTATATTAAACCTTTTTATATTTTTGTATTTAAGCTGAATATTGATGGACATGTTTGAGATTATTAATTATTGCTGTTGTATGATCCTATGTTCGTATATCACAATAATTATTTCAAAGATACATTATATATACATGTTAGTTTGAAAAGAATAATTATTATCTCAATGTTCAGGAAGCTAAGGATGATTAGAGAGATCAGATGGAAAACAAAATAATTTCTTGGTAATCAGCATCTTATTAACTTCCTTTGCTAGTAGCTGTAAGATAATTCTTATGAGAATATAATACTCTTATGAGAATATAACACTCATAGAATGTTATAGCAGGAGCCAAAGTGCCATTTAACGGACTAGGAAACAAACAAAAAAAAATTGAAAAAAAAATCAGGAAATAGATGCGATCAGGCAGAGTAGTATGTATACATCTTAAAATGTAATTGTGTTTGGAATAATTGTGAGCTAGCTGTCTCAGTTAAGGCTTCTATTGCTGCAAAGAGACACCATGACCACAGCAACACCTATCAAGGAAACCATTTAATTGGGGCTGGCTTGCATTTCAGAGGTTTAGTCCATTATTGTCTTGGTGGGAGCATGGCAGTAAGCAGGCAGACAGACATGGTGCTAGAGAGGGAGCTGAGAGTTCTACATCTGGGCTGCAGGCAGAAGGAGGTAAGCAGGCTTGGCTTGAACATTTGAGACCCTTAAGTCCACCGCTAGTGACAGACTTCCTCCAACAAGGTCCCAAGTCCTAATGTCACTCCCTAAGCCACTCCTAATAGGAGTCCAAGGGATCCATTCATTTTCAAACCACCACACACGCATTCTTATTTTGTAATCAACTGGCTTCATTCTACAATGAAATGAACTTCTAAAGACTGTTCCATTCTTTCTGTGGTGACCATGAAAGCTGTCCAGCTGCAGATGTCAAGTGACACAGCACTCTGTGATAGGAATAGTGTCAATATGTTCCTTCTGATGCTTTAAGGTATGAAAGGCAGATTAACCACAATGTCTTTCTAGTGTCTAGTTTTCCTTATTTCCAGTTATGATCTTTTATATATGCTCAGCCAGGGAGTGGTACAATTAGAAGGTATGGCCCTGTTGGAGTAGGTGTGTCACTGTGGGTGAGGGCTTTAAGACTCTCATCTTAGCTCCCTGGAAGCCAGTCTTCCATTAGCAGCCTTCGGATGAACGTGTAGGACTCTCAGCTCCATCTACACCAGGCCTGCCTAGGTGCTGCCATGTTCTCATCTTGAACATAAGGGACTGAACCTCTGAACCTGTAAGCCAGCCCCAATTAAATGTTGTCCTTTATAAGGCTTGCTTTGGTCACGGTGTCTGTTCACAGCAGTAAAACCCTAACTAAGACGCCAGCCATTTCGATGTTTTATTTAAAAAAAAATAGACTAAAGGGGTCGGTCTCTTTAGTTTTTCTCCCTTTGGATATTACATTATAGTTTTCTCCTCTGGTGATGATGGAGTATAGGCTTAGACTTTTTAAAACCTACTTTGAATAGGAGTTTTCAAATGCTTCTACCACTCCCCCACTCCTGGGCCACCATCCAAAGGTAGGACAGAAGAGATTGTAAACAGAACAAGGGGATGTGGGCCTGTTTGGGGGCGATTCCAATCTCCCTTTGTCAGGATACCAGTAGTCCAGTTCAGTAGTATCAGGACACCAAACATGAATCAGCAGCGGTGGTACCATCTAGTAGAAACAACCAGGACTTCACCAAACCAGCACAAGGCATGAGTCAATGGAAATGACCAGAATCAACCGGGATGACAGGAGAGGTCTCTGCACAACGTGAAGGTCAGCAACAATGAGGGCCAAAGATCAAGGAAGCATTGCAAAGCCAACTATGGAAGCACCCCGTCACTGTCTGTAGGGTCCTATTAATACTCTCTTCAAACATCGTGGGTCCTCTCACGGGTCTTGCCTCAGCAAAACACCACGTGAGTCTGTATCATATGACCCAACTGGAAACTTCTACTTCACATAATCTTATAGAGAATGGGTTGGAGTACAGAACTATGGTTTAGTAAATAAAACTTTCTGGACCCTATTTGCCCATTCTGTTGACCAATGTGTTGTAACACACAATCCGTAGTGTTAGGGACGGAGGTCAGAGATGCCATCAACTGCACATAACAGAGATAGAGCAGATGTAACACTGAAGAAAGGTCACCTTGAAACTTTACCTGAGTAAGAAAACAACAACCTCAGAGAGTCATAAAAAAATAGGAAACTGTAAAACAATTAAAAAGATCAATGAATAAAAAGGTTAAAAGTGGGACTGGGGAGATGGGTCAGGCATAAAAGGCATTTGCTGCTTTTGCAGAGAATCTGGCTTTCATTCCCAGAATGCACAGGGCTGCCCAGGATCACCTGTAGCTCCAATTGCAGCCAATTTGCCTCCCACTCCTGGCCTCCATTGACACTGAATGCACATGGTACACTTAGACACACACAGGCGTCATTCATATAAAGTAAAAATAAATCTGTCAAAAGGCTAGAAGCATTTACATTTGTTAAGGTTTATTCTGATTTTTACAGCATTATGTAAAGTTAATAATGTAATTAAATTTTCACGTCCTTTTAACTAACGTAATGCTTGATTTAAATTTTTGCTTAGAACAGTAAAAATAGATGACGTTATCATAGGGAAAACGTAATTGATATGGGAAATACATAGATTAGTGAAAGTTGAACAATGTGATAATCTCTCGACCTGTAAGTTCAGAGAAATTTAAATAAACTAAGTTTACAATGTGTTTTCTACTTTTATAAAATAATGGTTTTGTTGGGGGGGGGTTGGTGCTTAAGAGTAAATGAGAATAAAATCCCTTAGAGGTTTTCGGGACATTGACGTAAATGTATCAGTCAGTCAGAATACCTGAAAGTTCATTGGAGATGGAGCTCATGGATGGTGGCCTCGCATGCATGAATCCCCGAGTCTTATGCCCAGCATCAGACGAACCAGACACAGTGGTGCTTGTAAACCCAGTAGTTGGCAATAGAAACAGAAATATCAAGAGTGCATGGACATCCTTGGCTTCATAGTAAGATCGAGGCCAGCCTGGGACACACGACACTCTGCCCCAAGAAGAGAAAATTGCTGAAAATAAAGCATATGGTTCAGAATATAGCAGCACATTAGGAGCCTTGCAGGACCTCACTTCAAACATGTAATATTCAGTCAATATCAGAATGCAATGCCTTCGGTAGACATTAAATGAATGAGGTGACTTAGACATTTTCTACAAAGAACCATTAAAATTTAGCTATGTTAAGTCCTCTTCAAAGACAGACATAGGTACACACACACACACACACACACACACACACACACACACACACACGAGACATGAAGTTTTGTCTTTATATTCTTTCTATATCCATTCATTCCATTAACTGTAGCTTACATAAATAACATTAATCGCCTAACAATGAGGTTCAATCCCAGCTACCTTTTACTAGTTATGATTAACAGAAAGCAGTAGACCATTCAGCCTTTCTGTACACACACTCCTGGGTTAAAGGATCAGGCGCACTGCAATACTGTACCATAGCGCTCCTGTTTCCCTAGAGGAGGGTCATTGTGGGCGTTATTCACTCCGGAGAGCAAAGAGTGCAGTTGTGTTGTTTCCTTGTTTCTTGGAGGTAAGGCGCATGCTGTTGTGTAATTCACCAGGGGTATTGGCCATCAAAGACCAACATACAGCAAACACATTTAAAGTGGAAAAAGTGTGTTCCAGCAGGGACCACACCTCTAATTGGTCAGGGAATGAATTCCTTGGAGGAACAGTCATGACTCATTGTCTGCTGCCATGACTATTACGAGAACTGACTGATGGCAGGCCAGGAGCTCCATTTGTTGTTGTAGTTGTACATATAACCCCTACATACATGAATAATCTATTTTGGCGACATAAATTCTCTGTTTTGAGATTATGACCTTTCTCTCTTCAGTCATTGTCTCTGTCACAGATCCATACTGCCTGACCGGGTGTCACAGAGCTGCTCCATTCTGTCCTCACTATGTGTATTCAATTCAACTGTCTAGTCAGTGTTTGCTGGAATGAACTTCCCATCAATATTGTCCTACATTCTAGAGAATGGCTCACTCCTCTCTCAAGAATCCCTTCTTGTCTATCTTTAGTTACAATTTGAAAAAATTTACTATTTTATTCTTCATTTCCTATGCATGTGTTTTACATACGCATATGTATGTGTTCATATGTGTGTGCGCTTACATGTGTGTCCTTATGCAAGGGATGGCCTTCAGTTGATATCTGGTGTCTTTCTGGATTCTTCCCCATCTTGCTGAAGCCAGAGGTACCTAAGTCAGATAGTCTGACTACCAGGGATTTCCTGTTTCTGCCTTCTGCACTTCCTCTGTTATAAGTGGAATGCCACACACAAGCTTTTATTGGTCTTTTGAACCCCTGCCTGCTACAGGAACATGTACATTCATGTATGCATATCCTAACATGTATGTTCCCCCACACACATGCAAGGAGGCCAGTGGATAACTTGCTGCAGCAGGTTTCTTCACTTTTTGGAAGTCAGTGGATCCCATACCCACGCAGCGTTCTCTCACGTCCAGCATCATGTCCCAAGGGTAGATGAGCTGCCGAGATTTGGTTCCAATAGTCATTAGCATGATGTAGCCGTGGACATCCTGCAAAAATCCCAAAAATCCCAAAGCAACCTACATCTGCAGCAGCATAGAACATTGGATCTATTAACTTCTGGCAGCTTCTAGTATGCTCAGGGTCCATCGCCACCACCACCAGTACCATTCGGACAGCTCTCCCATGTTTGTTCCTAATTTTTCACCATCCTACATTCAGCCAGGCAATGCCCACTCTGACACCCCAGCAATCCTACAGAATTGGGCTCTCTGGGGTCCTCAAAGGCAGAGCTGCTGGTCAAGACTACTGATGAAGGAAAGAGGGGAAATATCAGAGCCCAGCAACCTGCCAGCTAGCTCAATAGAGAAAGAAGACTGACCATGAGGTCTCACCAGGAGCAGGCTCACCATGAGTTTCCAGAACCTGAGACTTCTGCCCTGGTGGTGGCTGGGAAATTGTTTGATTCAGCTAATGGGAATCACACAATGGCTTCAGACTTCCAGACCTGAAACTGAGGCCACTTACTGGTCTAGAGGCTTCAGTCCCAGTTGAAAGGACATGCTGAATGTGACATGTGGCTCCTTCTCATACTCCTAGCCTATATAGCTGTCCCTGTTTGACATACTAAGGCTCTCTGAGAGCTTTTGAGGTATACCACCTATTTTGGGGATGGCTAGTATGTCACGGTTACCAATAGTTCACATGTTTCATTTAAACCCATGTGACAATTTTTTTATCTCTTTCAAGGTTATCAACCCTGAATGATATTAAAGTATCAGCCCCTTTCTACTCTTTAATGATGGCCTACTCCACTGATGGAGGAGGGTGTGATGAAGAACCCAGTAAGACACAGAAAACTACATCGCAAGCTGTGTCACTCCTACCATATGTATCATGGAGGCAGAACTCAGGTAGGGGCTCAGGCTCGACAGCAGTTCCATTTACTGGCTGAGCTATCTCCCTGGTACCAGAGTTTAGCACTATTTTAAGAAAGGATGAATTTTTTAGACTATTTAATAACCAATGTGTCAAAACAACATCAGTTTTCCTCAAACCATAGCAATAAAATAATACACGACCATTAATCATGCAAACTCAGAGGTGAAGGAGCAAAATATTTTTAAGTCTCCCAAAGCCACGTGAGTGTTCCCTTAGAACCCGCCCGTGAGAAAGGCCAGTGTGGCTCTAAAAGTAGAAACAGGCATGCAGCGAGTGGGTCAGAACATTCGTCCTCTCCTTCCCCACAGCAGAGGAACCGATGTTTCAGAATCAACTTCTGTTCAGAGATGCAGGCTTCCTTCAGGGCAGAGGGCAAGCATCAATATGGGAAAGCCATGTCGGGGAAGGATTTTTGTTAAATTACCAGGAAACTTCACCAATTTTAAAACATATTTCTACTGAGTGGTGATTTTACTTTAGCCTAAATGCCAAGGTGATAAATAAAGGAATTTCACTGAGAGAACTTTTCAGAAGATGAAAATTAAAATAATCGAATATGAATTAAACGCTTTAAATCCCAGCAACAACCTCTTAGGTGTTTCTTTTTTCCAATGCATACGGAAACCACAAAGTCTCCGTACTGCAGCTGAGAAAATCACTTTGGGTAAAAGTCACGTGCTTCTCTAACGTTGCAGTTTTCGTGTTTGGTCAGTGAGTAGCTGAGGTGGTAGAACATACATATGAAGAAAGGCAGAGATTCCTGTCTATACCTTGGCCCTTGTGCGTGAGAGTCTACCCAAAGCTGTAATTGGGAACACAATTTGAATCTGTTAAACTGTTGGGGCAAAAATACTCCTTTAAGTTTGGGTCATGGTGCTCTCACAAGCTAGAGGTGATCACAGCTTAATTTCTAGGCTAAAGGGTAATATCTTTCCTCAACTCTCTTCTCTTTACACCAATCTATAAACTAAAATGGTGATGTTTAGTAAATTATTGAATATATCAGTTACCAGGCTGTGATGGTCTGTATGTACTCAGCCCAAGGAGTGGTACTATTAGAAGGTATGGCTTTGGAGTAGGCATGGCCTTGTTGGAGTGGGTGTGTCACTGTGGATGTGGGCTTTAAGACCCTCATCCTAGATGCCTGGAAGCGAATATTCTGCTAGCAGCCTTCAGCTGAAGATGTAGAACTCTCAGCTCCTCCTGCACCATACCTGCCTGGATGCTGCCATGCTCCTGCCTTGATGATAATGGACTGAACCTCTGAACCTGTAACCCAGACCCAATTAAATGCCCTTAAAAGACTTGCCTTGGTCATGGTGTCCATTCACAGAAGTAAAACCCTGTGACATGGGGTATTTAAAATTATGCGTGTGTATATGTGCATGCACCCACATGCCTCCATGAAGATGCATGTGTGTTTGCACGAGCATTTTCACATATCTGTGGAACTTGGGGGGGTCCATTTTAAGTATCATTCTCAGAAACATTATTTTCCTCTTTCAAGACAGTCTCTTCTGTGGCTGGAATTCATCTATTTGGCCAGACTGACTTGGTGAACCCAGCTATCTACTTGTCCTCCTTTAAGTCCAGGATTGGGAGTGTGCACCACCATACCCAACATCTTCCCAAGTGCTCTGGTGAGAGAACTCAGTGCCTCACATTTTAAATGCAAGCACTTTACCAATGAATCTATTTCAGCAGGGACTCTGGGAATTACTTTAGTGTGCTGAATGGATGGGCTGTTCATATGTTGTATTTCCACCAGACTGGCCAGTGTTGTCAAGTCTGCTAGTCTAAGGGCAGACCCTTTGTGAAGAAAAATACTTAAGAGTATTGTGAGGACCCTAACTGTGGAAATTAGACAAAAAGCAATAATTCCTTTGAAAACGCTTTAAAACTGTATGGATCTGCAAATATTTTCTTCTGGGTTGATTTTCTCATCTTTGCAATAATAGTTTAAAGGTATATTTCTATCCAGGCACCTTCTCTTGAGGATGACTCATATACTTAACATTTTGAACTGAAACTTTTTAAATATGAAGCTGTTAGTTCTCTAATTCTTCCAAATTAATTGCAACTCCCTGTTTGGTATTAAATCTCAGTAAACGGTGAAATCTATGTTATTTTTCTAATAGTTTTTTCAAATTATATGCACACACACACAAAAAAACCCCACACACACTCATTTTGATAAGTCAACTTTCTATCTCGTATGGGCTCACTCACACCTGTAATGACCAAATGAATTATTTCAATAATATTTCACAGCTTTCAAAATTAAAGTAAAGATTATTACTGGGTTTATAGTTTATTTACTATGCTTTCTGATTATAATTTGCAATATAACCCAATTTAATGTTTCCTATTTGTTTTGGTAAATTAAATAGTGTAAATTTTCATTTCTCAAACACACCAAACATGCACAATGCCTCACCATCTGTAGTACATTTCCGTCTCTGGCATAATGCCCACACGAGGTACAGAACATCTATTAATCATCTGAATTATCTTCTAGGTCAATGCTCATAAAATGCAGTTACATTAGATTAATCTAGAAACTTTTGCACATGTCTGAATGATGGGCTATATGGATATAAAATTATTTCGAAAGAGTTATATGTTGAAGGCTTTGTCCCTGGATGATGATGGAGAGGTGAATGGTTCATGTATCACCCCATTGATAAGTTTAAAAGTCATTAGGTTATCACTAAGGCTAATTGTAGGAAGTAGGTCAGCTGTATGATGTTGGGAGGTGTGGCTGGGCCCTACTGTCTCTAGGCTTCCCAGTCACCACCGGATGTACAGTCATTTGACCATATTCTGTACCGCCATATGGTTCTGCCTCACTTCAGGACTGAATCTCTACAGTGAGATGATGATGGATTGAATGTTCTGGAACCTTGAACTAGAACCATGCTTTCTTCCTCTCAATTGCTTTTCCTGGCATTTTGTCACAACGTTAGAAACCTAAGTGGCACATTGATCAACTAAGTGGCACTGCTGGCACTTATCAGAATAGTCTCCTTGGATTTCCTTCCTCATCCTGCTGGGGCCTCTACCTCAGTGCTAGTGGCTGTTTTCCAGTTTCACTGCATCTGCCCACCACCTGATTCAAAATTGTCTTGAAGACTACTTACCAGGTTAATGTTTGTTGGAAGCAGATGCTCTCAGATGTTCTCATGCAAGTTTTTTTCTTTTTTCTTTTTCTTTTTTGTTGAGGTCCTGAAAGCTGCATTTATAAACAAGTTCTCTATGAATTTAGGTATTTTCAGAAACTATAAGAAGAATGAATCCTTCCAGGTATAATGTTTGTTCAAGATTATAATGTCTTTGTACAGGAGTTGAATGGGTTTTTATAATAACAGACTCAAACAGATAATGTGTGCACTGGGTCTTGTATGACCTAACACCTTTTATAGGTAACAGAGGAGGCTGTAGAAATTTCTACTAGATTAAAAAAACACTGAAAGAATATGACTACTTGTAATTGTGTTTATGAACACATACATATGATGTACGTTATTGTATGATGTTTATGTGCTTGTTTGTGTGTGGGGATATGAACATGCATGTTCAGGCACATGTGAATCTATGTATACACATGAGTGGAGACCAGAGGTTTTTCTCCATATTCCCTAACTTCTCTCCCTCCCTCCCTTCCTCCCTCCTTCTCTGTCTCTCTGTCTCTTTCTCTCTCTGTCTCTCTCTGTCTCTCTCTCTGTCTCTCTCTGTCTCTCTCTCTGTCTCTCTCTGTCTCTCTGTCTCTGTCTCTGTCTCTCTCTCTCTCTCAGTGTGTGTGTGTGTGTGTGTGTGTGTGTGTGTGTGTGTTAAGCAGTGTATCTGACTAGCTTGGAACTTACCCAGGAGATGGCCAGTGAGCTTCAATGCTCTCTCTCAGCACTTAGAACATAGGCATTCACACCACCAAACCAGGCATTCACACCAAACCAGGCATTCACACCATCAAACCAGGCATCATTCATACCCACCAAACCAGGCATTCACACCAAACCAGGCATTCACACCAAACCAGGCATTCACACCATCAAACCAGGCATCATTCATACCCACCAAACCAGGCATTCACACCAAACCAGGCATTCACACCAAACCAGGCATTCACACCATCAAACCAAGCATTCACACCACCAAACCAGGCATTCACACCAAACCAGACATTCACAACCACCAAACAAGGCATTTACTTCTATGCAAATACTTTTCTCTATTTTTTAAATTGCATTTTTGAGATTGTATTATAATTACAATTTTCCCCCTTCTCTTTCTTCCCTCCAACCCCTCCCATGAATCTCTCTTTCCCTTATTCATGGTTTCTTCTTTAATTGTTGTTTTACAACACACACACACACACACACACACACACACACACACACACACAGACTGATGTTTCGACGGTCATGTTGGTGAGATTTTATGGATACAACTTCTGAGTTTATTAAGAGACACAGTGTCATAGACAATTCCCTAATTCCATGCTCTTACAAATTTTCTGCCCCCCTTCCAGAATGTTCCTTGAGTCTCAGGTGCAGGACTTTTTTATTATTGTTATCATCATAATTGTCGTCGTCGTCGTCGTCGTCGTCGTCGTCGTCGTCGTCGTCGTCGTCGTCGTCGTCGTCGTTACTACTACTATTGGCTATTACGTGAACTTTGGAGCTGAAATCACGTCTGCAGGCTTGCGGGGTAAGCACTTTCCTGCTTGAGCTGTCCCCCCAGTCCTTCTAATTATAAGTTTTAAAATCGCATAGCAACTTAGAGAAAGAAAGCATGTTTCTGGCTCAAGGTTCTGGAACATTCGGTTCATATCGTTCTTTATAGTAGAAAGTAAGAAAACAAAAACAATCTTCTAATCCTCCCAGGAAAGTAGAATACAGGTAGATGATAAAAATCCCTGTCTTAAAAGGAACTGCAGAGCAAGGCAGGGACACTATTAGGGGCTTACTTCATTCGTGAGGGCATTTCAAATAGAACAATCGCCATTACTCAACCATTTAACACACAACGTAATGGAAGCGCACAGACGAGTTAAGAATATTTTCCAACTTTGTATGGTTGGTGGATGCTGTGAATTAAGGACCAAACGCGCGTTCACTGCTGGGTCTTGATTATTTCGGGCCATTTTGTGCAGTGCACCGTGCTGTTGAGAAGGAGCGGTCCCCCACGTTATATGCATATGCTTAATATATGCCTAGCGATTTAGCTCGCCAGCGTATCCTGTAACTTCTTCAAACAGTGCATGATGCTCTGATGGAGGTGAAACCATCTGCTGCACAATTAAGTTGATGGCTTGAAATGACACTCGCAGTTTAAAATTTGTTTCTTTGCTTGCATTGATCTGGACGCAGGGGTCTGAAAAATAATGTTAAAATTCTGAATCGTCGTGGTTAAAGCTGAGAGATGTGTTAGTTGTAACTACAGTGGCCTGTCCTCTCAAGAGTCACCGACTTTCTGCTCGCCCAAGGCCAAGCCTGACAGGCGAATTACCCTGGAATTGATTTCAAACGTCAACAAACGGAGCGTAGTGGGTCCGCGAGTCAGGGGCTTAAGCGAGTGTGAGAACTTTCACACACAGAGCTAAGACAGAGGAGCCTTTTAAAAAGTGAACCGCGCTGGGGGCGGCGCTTGGCTTCTAATAGAACAGAGATAGAGCATGGTCCGAGGTAACTTTGCTTCCGAGGAGTCCTTGAAAGAGTTCATTTTAGAGTTTATTCTTAGTTTGTCGCTGGCTCATCAAGTTCAGAATGCAACTGTAAAAAAAAAGGCTATGCTTAGTAAAAATCTGGTGTTCTTGCCTGCACATATAAAGTTTCAATATTCAAGATAAATGTAAATCGGATGAAATCCTACACCAGGCAGAGCAGAGGACACGCACTATGGTTCCTTACAAGGGTTTCCTTTCGATATACATAGCGTTAAACAAAATTATCGAGAAGGTCATTTCAAGGATAAATTTTTACCATGCTTGTGAATTACAAAGATCTGAACAGTAAAATACAGGGAATGGATTTTCTGAGCTCTAACCTCTTAAGAACACAGCGAAGTAAATCTAATTGGCATGATTGTTTTTTCCTAGGGCCCTCAGCCCATGTATTTGGATCATAGATGGAAGCAAGAGGGAAAGGCGGAGGGGGCCGTTCAGTTCATGAGTGCTGAGTGGAGACCTTTTGAATCTGTTCTGAGATTTCAGAATCGCACTTGGAACTTGACGTGGACACACACTAGGACTTCAATCACAGAGTAAAGCTTCTTATTCTACATTTTTACTTAGAATGATTCTGTATTACTGTACAGAGTAGAGCAATTTAATCACTTAAATGCTCTGTTTTAAATTTGGGGAGCAACGTTTTTGACTAAGCACAAGCAAAATTGAAGATGAAACGGGAGGCTATTAGACTTCTTTGATTTTACAGCAGAGAGTTCTTCCATAGCCACCCTGAAACTGACTCCCTCAGTGAATAAAAACAATTCTCCTTTATTTGCAACCCATTTATGAACGTCTTGATCTTAGTAGCTAATGAAACTAGGGACATTATCAAATCTCTGTGGTTATAGACTAAAATATTTCTTAAGAACTGCCTGGCATGTGATACATTTGAAGTACATTTTCCTGGCCGTTTCCTCTTTTCCTTTTGGTCATTGTTCCCTTGAAAGGAACAGTTTAAACAACAATCTTACAAAGCAGCCCTAATCCACAGTCCTCTGCAGGCTGAAGGAGTTGCAGCACAGTGCTCCCCCTCCCAACACTCTGTGGTATTACTGGATGCTTTCTCTTCCACATTTCAGTTTCTCTGAGTGAGTTCTGTGACCTGAGATGTTGCCTAGGATACAGTTGACGGGCATCTTCTCTCCTTTTGGTCTCTGGTTGGGTTATGCCAAATTGTCTCTCTACAGGAAAATAGAAATTGACATGAGAATTTGGTTCCAGCATTTTGTGCAGAATCCTTGCCTTTGATGGTTATTTTGTGATGTCCAAATTCTTCTACAGTAGAACAGAAATATGGTTAGCTGGTGTTCTCGAAATAGCTTTCTCTTCAGGTCCTTAAATGCTTCCTCCTATAGTGCTCTTTGTTTAGGTACAGACACTTTCTCCAGAGTCCCAGCATCCCTTCCTGTTGTGACTAAGCCTCATGAATTGATTCATACCTCATTAATCATCAAACTGTGATGCCGTATTTGTTTCAATGTAATGGATAAATACTGGCCAAAAAGAAAAGCAAATCATAGCATAGATGTGAAGAAAACTCATGGATTTCTGTGTGTTTTGAAAATAAAAGGAGAAACTATATGAAACAGATGTTGAAAGCTGTGGTGTATCTTAATAGAGCACAAGTATTAAAAAGCAAGTGGAACTAATTATACACATTGGCATTGTTATAAAACAGAGCACAGATAAAATGTGAAGGAAAATATGTTCATCCTTGTGAATTCCCATTTTAAGAATGCATGCCTGATACTTGAATGCAGAGAAAAAGATAATTATCTGGGAGAATAGATTGTTAACATTAAAGATTGGCAGGCACAGTGGATTTCAGGATGAAAAGGGCTTGTTATTTCAGAGGGCTAAAATGGTGATGTGTCAACCAATACATACTTAACGAGATGATCTCTGAAGAACAAGGGATGACTATAGATAAAACCAAGTGAAGTAAGAATGTCAATTAGATTCAATAAACTACTCACTTGAGGAAATTATGAAACATCAACTTCGAAAAGGAACTTGTGCTTCATGGAAGACTTGAACCTGTAAGAAGGGCTTGGTCCACATTCCAGCTATAAGGTCACGCTCAACCTGAGTCCCTTGGGTTAGGAAAACTGTTAACAACATTATTCAGTTTTGAAGATTTGGAAAAGATATGGTTACTAATATTTAACTGATAAGTTCGCACACACACACACACACACACACACACACACACACACACACACACACACATATGTTCCTTGATCTTACAAAGCATGTAAGAACTAGCGCTCTGTAATCGGGTTTTCCTCAGGGCAAGCACATTTGCTTTCTTCCCAGTCGGTGTTTAGTTTTCCTTATAATTTATTTTCAACATTATTTTTTTTAGTTATTTGTTTCTCTGTGAGCTATTTCAGTGCTGGATTTGAACCAAGAAGTATTTTCAAATGGCATAAATTTTGATTTTTAAAAATGTCTGTCTGGGTGCATTCAACACCTCTTAAATTTTAAGTAGTTTATGTCATAGATCATGCAACAATTCCAAAAGTCATAATCACTAGATATCACCATGATCACCTAACTTATTTAATGGTGTGTGTGTGTGTGTGTGTGTGTGTGTGTGTGTGTGTGTGTGTGTTAGTGTGTGGTAACCAGAGGGCAAGCTGTGGGACTTGGTTTTCTTCTTCTAGCGTCTGGAGCTCAGGGTTCAAACTCAGACCATTGGGCTCAGCGGTAGGCACATTTAGTGGTATCTTCCCCCATCCCCCGCTGGAGATCATTTTAGTTTGTATTTTTGTTCTAACTTTGCATTTGAACCCATTAAAGAAGTAGTCATTATTTCTTCAGAAAATTGTATTAAGCATTTGCTTTTGTTTAAAAACTTGAGAAACTCTGACAAAAACAGAGACACGTTGTAGGTTCAATACCCGTTAGAAGAGACTCTAACTCAAAATAAATGAACCGACTAACTAAACATATAAGTAACTGAATTTTGTTATTAGTGTGTGACTTCTATGTAATAGAAGGTATAATAACAATGACTTGATAATATACAGAACATGAGAGCTCAGGCGTTAATCATGGGTTGATTTAGTGCATGAAGACAGTTGGACAATTAATAAACAGGAACAGGAATGTAGTGCTTCCTTTTCAATTTGGTTTCCGTAGCATTTTCAGTTCTGCTGCATAGGTTGCAAACACCCACCTTTTAAGGATCAGCTTCAACAAATGGAGAGCACAAGAATCGGAGAGTAAGCTGTGATATCACAATGCCTGAAGACATGGCAGAGTTGAGAAGAACATTGGGATACCATGTTGTCTTAGTGACCTTTTTATTACTAGAACACACTATGACCAAGGAAACTTAAAGAAAAGTTTATTAGGACTTACAGTTTCAAAGGGTTTGAGTCCATGACCATGTGTGTGTGTGTGTGTGTGTGTATGGGGGGTGGCAGTCAGGCATGGTGCAAGAGCAGTAGTTAGTCCTTTCTTGTGACAACAGCCACCACCAGGCAGACAGAACCAACTAGGGATGGTGCAGGATTTTTTTCAAAGCCCCTTCCCCAGTGACTTGCGTCCTCCAACAAGGCCACACCTCCCAATCCTCCCCAAATGGTTCCACTAATTGGGGACCCAATTATACGATTCCATGCAGGCTCCTTCAAACCACCACACATAAGAAAGAAATTATGGCTGGAATTATTTTTTATTGAAAAGATTGTATTTTACTTTTGATTACGAGTGTGGGTATGTGCACACGAGTGCAGATGTCCACAGAGGCAAATGGAGTATGATCTGTGGCAGCTGGACAGAGTTATTGGTGATTCTGAGCCACCCAGTGCTAAGTGCTCAGAACTGAACCCAGGTCCCCATCCCTGTGGATGGGATCTGACTTCTTTTATTGAGACTGCTCTGCCTTACTTACCTAAAATGATCTGCAAGATCCAATATTTTAGTATGCCCACCACAGCCTTGTACTTCTGTGTCCTCAACTGAGATACTCCCAATCTCTGAAAGAGTGAGCAGTTATTCACTGAGAGCTGGGAGGGGCTATGTATTCTTATTTCAACAATAGAACTGGAAGTGGCTTTTTAACCATTTAACCTATGACAAGACCACCCACAAGTTGTACCCAGCCTATGGGCTGCAGGCTGCTGTTACAGTTGCCTGAACCTCTAACAACTACAGCAGCAGCAGCAGCAGCAGCAGCAGCAGCAGCAGCAGCAGCAGCAGCAGCAGCAACAACAACAACAGCAACAACAACAACAACAACAGCAACAACAACAACAACAGGAACCACAATAGCAACAGAGAAAATAAGTGCATGCTGCTTTAGTCATGGTGCCTGTGGCATGGTGTGTATCATGTAACAAGCTATTACTGCATAAACTATTGTTGTATATTGGATTGGCAAAAATGTTACAAAGTCTCCTTGTAGAGTAAGTAGCAAAACCACTGAAGACAATACTTGGGAAGGAGCTAGCCCGGCAAACCAATTTGCTCCTAGTATGGAAAACAGTAGATTGAAAAAACAATTATGGCTTCCTCTTTATGATAATAACAATGTTTCTAATAGATCCTTCTTTTTTTTTTTTTTTGGAAAAAACATCCTGGAAGATGCAGAAAAGATAAAAGATAAACACCGATGTCTATCATAAGCTTATAAGAATGTATAGCTGGAATGTATTCGAGTCAAAAGGTTACACGCTCAGAGTTTTGCGAATATTAAAAAGTTGTGAAGAGGGAAAAACATGTTGTGTGTGAAAACCAGGCAGTATGTGCTAGCACAGGCCTGCACTTCCAGTACTTAAGGCACCAGGACACCGAGGCAGAGGAGCACTGTGAATTTGTGGGTAGTCAGGCTCACGTGTTCACAATGACTGGCCTGGGTTGTAGAGCGAGACCTCATCTCAAGTCAAATATTAAAATAACAGCTCAAGAACTACTATAACACCCTCCTCCCTGCAAAAGAATCAGTGGACGTGTGTAGGAGATGTCGGTACTAAGTAACCTCTAGCTGGCGCTGAATGACCCAGTTCCCAAGACTTTAGTCAATCTGGTTACTCACTATAACCTTGAGGAAACTGCACTTTGAAGTATTCTACCTGAGGAAAAGAAGCACCTTTCTGAAACTGTACATTTCAGGCTCTTCTAGAAAGCCTGAGGAGTCTCTCTATAGACCTTTATCATCCATGCCTTTATCTGTACATCGACGTACTTAGATCTTTGCATAAAATCACTGTAAATATAAACACCCTTTATATCCACCTAAAGAGAGGAGCAGAAAAGAAAGAAACAGAAACACAGAGACAGAGATACATAAAGAGATTCACGAATCCCAGGGTCTGCAATTGCTGTACCAGAGCCTGGGAATACTGGCTGTTTAGGCTTTAGGGTCAGTTTCACAAAGGCATGCGCGGTAAAGCCTCAGTCCCCAGCCAGAAGCCTGTAGCATTCTCGGGAGGCCGTGGATCAAACCTTTAGCACATGGGCCTGATGGAGGGCACCTGACATCAGAGTTTCTGAAGCTTCTAATTTTAAGTTGGGTGTGAAGG